>NC_056728.1:203618793-203754484 GCF_019279795.1 Protopterus annectens | reverse complement strand
TTTGGGTGTTACTTCAGGTAAAAAAGCTTACAAGTTATCTCTTAGGAGACTGTGGTCAATTAATTGATAGCATGTAAATTGTCAATCTCTCTCTCTTTTTTTTTTTTTTTAATAATGTTTGGTGTTTCAAACATCTTGGTGTTTGTGCAGTGTTTTCTCCACCCTTGCATGGCACTGCCTGCATTCATTCTAGCAAAATGTTTTGCATAATCTTAACAAGATGAATTGTGGTTCTGACAGCAGCTTGTGCAAAAATATTACCAAGGAATTATGACACCTTTTGACAGTTTTAGCACAAGTCCTATCTCCCCAAATTCAGTACCCTCTCCTTTAATATTACAAGTTACTATTTTGAACTCTTATTCTGTGTTGTACAAGGTCAGCAATTATGTTGCTTAATAAAATTTTAATTGACAAACAAATGGGGGTGCAGTTTCACAAGTTAAGCTGTGCACATCTCAATTCAGCTTCAATGCACTTATGTGTAGGCTCATTTTCTGACACTACCCAGTAGAATTCATTGATAAAACACACACTGCAATGATGTTTGCCTCATTGTAATTAGATATTTAATAAGTCTCTAAATTAGCTTATTTTTGGTTAACTTGCTATAATGTTGTTTTGGTCAACATATTTATAGCTGTTTATTACTATGTTTTCTTTATTGTAATGCCATTTTGCTAAAAAGCACCTTAAACTTTAATTTGAAAATATTCTCCCCTACAGTAAATGTACAGCACCAGAAGAGGGCTGGATTATTTTTATACAGCACTTACGTGGTCAGCTTCCAGATCAATAATGTTTGGCCTATTGATTGCTGAACAGTCTGGCAGTTGGCTTAGATGATTAAGTAGCTGTATTCTGTGGTCCAGTGGTACAAGGTTTGATTCCCTTAACTTCCATTGCCTGCCCAAGTCTGAGTAAGTCAATTAACCAGACACTGCCCCCTGGGCTTAGTCTGGAAAAGGTCCATGGAGCTCAGTGCTCTACCCTGGTAAATAAATACAAATATAAGTAGAGATGAGGTGGGTGTGAGAAAAATCTCAACTACATACTCAAATAATCAGTGAAGTAGAAGCTGCACCATGCAATCAGGAAAGGGGATCAAAGAAATAGGGAAGGAGTGCCCCTGGAAGGACACTGAGCAGGTCAGCTAGGATTCCTTACTGTTGCCCTCTCTAAAGTGGGCAGGGCTGGAAGTGTGGCTGTTCTGTCAGTTCGATCTTTGAGTGAACCGCAGTTCATAGAGAAGCAGTGCATTAAGGAATTGCTGTCAAATACCATTTTCCATCAAGAAGACATGCTTTTCAGTTCCTGTTCCCATTTGTTTTCTCATAACCTGAAGAGAATGCATCTGACTGTACATCTTCACACGCAACAGATTATTTACTATCTGAAATCACAGTGCAAGCATTTAACAGTTATGAAGTGTGAATGTGCACTTTTCCTAGTATTAGCTTTACTTGGGGGAAAAAAGCAGAGTTAACAGTCTCAACAAAATACAGCTGAGCAGATATTAGGAAATGGCAAGGGGTTTCTAATAAAGTCTCTAACTTCCCAAAACCATGGGCAGTCCTACAAGTCTGACTGACTGCTCAAGAGACCTTGTAACACTCCCACCCTAGCTCCATTTTCTTCCATAACATCTGAATCACCATTTTTCTTTTGGGCAATAGACAGTTTCAGACAAATGGGTTCTGAAAATCATACATCAAGGTTACACAGATGGCAGTGGGAGGAAAAGTTTCCTTTCCAGGGGTCATTACTCATCCTTCAGATTAGACTCATTTCCTCAGATTCTTCATCGCATGCCGTCTCAAGGAGGACAGAACTAGTTCCTCCTTCCCAGGTGCAGAAGGATTCTTATTCAAGGATGTTCCTAGTGCGTGTTGAGACGTGTTTAAGTAGTAGCAGGTAATAAGTAGGTGTGTGTGTGCGTTTAAGTATAAATCATGTTTAAATAGCTGTTATTTTTCAATATGCACCTATCTATACTGTACAGCACAATATTGGTTTTACACTACATTCTGCTTTGCTTCTTTTAATTTCAATTGCTTTAGTTTTGGACTGGTATATATTGTTTTCAGATGTTAACTCAAAGTGCCATGCTGCCCAAAAGAATGATTGTTTCCTAAACTGAATTTAATATGCTTTTTAAGTGAAAATGTGAAAGTGACATTTCTATCTTCTACAATCATTTTATCACTGTTATTCAGTGCAGCCTCATTAAAGTAGTATGAAAATGTAGTGGCTTGTTTGCTGCAGTGAGCCTTTCTTGCTCCCTTGCACCCTGAAGACTGTACTTCTCTCAGAAGAAATTGGGAAAATGTTGCAACCATTTTGCATTGTAATGTGTGTAGTTAGAGGCAGAATGGTCATGTGACATTTTATACCATAGTTTTGGAAAAAGCTAATTCACTTATTAGGCATAGTAGAATAGAACGCAAGTTTTAAGTGGGATGTTATAGTTATTAGTATTACTTCTGCTTTTGTGCAACGTCAAATGTCATGCAATATTCTGTTTTCTTTCTTTTTATTTTAATTTGATAACTTGTGTGTAATGAAATCATTCAGATTTGATACAGTTCTGCCTGGGACATGCTTTGATTAGTCTCATTAGGGCTGTACTATACAATTCCATTTCTACAGTTGTTCCTTGTTATGATACTGACATGAACTGGATAATAGTGTATAGATGTTTGCAGGCATAGTGTACAGGGAGAGTTCCCTCCCGCTTTGCATTAATATGTAGTGGAAATAGTTTTTATTTGTCTCTGGTAGTGTGACAGCATGCAGACTCATTTCTAGTTGTAGTGGTTCATTTTTTTGATTGTTTAACTTTGTAATTTTTGTCCTATTGGAATTTACAGGTCACCACATTCAAACTACATTTAGTGAGCCAGATGGATTAGGCACATAAAATGAATGTAAGCAAATCAGCTAAGGGAAAAACAGCTCATGATATAAATACGTTGTGTACACACAGGACCATAGTTTTTTTTTTCTATACTTTATATAAGGGGCACTCGGAGATTTTATTTTTTTTTTTTCATGAAAAAAACTATTTGCAGAAAAAATGAAATATTTGGGGGGGGGGTCGGGACTGGGTGGGTCATTGACCCAAATGATGCAACATGTGTGTACCACCACCTTTTTGATTACAAAAAACCACCGAGTGTATACATATATATACACACACACATATATATATATATATATATATATACATATATACAAACACACACAGACATGTACACATTACTTAAGTATACATTGGACATGTGGATATAAATACAGACATAAGATGCACCTAAATGTAGCATACGCTTTAACCAATAACTAATCAAATCAAAACAGTGTACTAGAGAAGCTATGTAAAGTGGTCCAGCTAATTTAACTAAAGTATTTTTATTTAACTTTCAATTTTTTTGCTTATATTTGCTGGCTGGCTTGCTTTTCACATCCTCTGATACCATTATTGCAGATGTGTGTGACCACCACTTCTCACACACAAGTTTCCAATTCACATGAAACACAGCACCTCTTTAACCCTCTTCAAATGAATCCTAGATCATTGGATGGTTGACCTCAAACTTCACTCCTGAGGTGATGCCCATGCCTCGCCTGGATTGTTGCTTTGTGGAAAAGTTGTCAAAGCAGCATGGTTCACTGGTAGTGCGTGTGTTGGATGGTGTAAAAGTGAACAATGGAGCAGAGCTGTACTGGCACCAACCCTGTTTAAGAATGATTGGATGTCAGTACAGTGGGCTCGCTGCAAGAACTGTTAGGTGCCCTAAACTGACATCACCCGCAGCTTGGGCTCCTGACATCTGTTGCAGTATTTTTTTTTGTGGACAGGTGGACAAGGGAACATGTTTCACAGGTTCTCTGTGTGTGTGTGTGTTTAGCATGGGTGGTGTAAAGACATCATGCAGCATAGCAAGGCTTTGATCAACCCTGTTATGAGTGACTGTTAGGTGCCCAGAGCTACATCACCAGCACTTGTGATCCACCATAACTGTTGAATTAGTGTCTTTTAGAAGGATAGGCAAATCGACATGGTTCAATGGTGAGTTTTGCAAGGGTAGTGTGACAGAATGACAGAACATAGCTGGGCTGACAGGAAACCTCATAGGGGAACAGCTGGAGTCAGTGCAGTGGTCTTGCTCCATCTGATGTTGTGCTGAGGTGGTTTGCCTGGCTTTATTGTCAGATCATAGAGGATGTAAAAATGACCTTTGCAATTCACATTTGGAAGTGTTTTTGGTGCAAGTACTGGAAAGCTTATCAAAAATGTGATGAGAAGGTTAAGTTGATAGACATGGAATCTCTCTCTGATTTAACCCTCCTTGTGTAAATTTTCCAAAGGTTATTTTGCTCCCTTGTTCAACTGCATCAAGAAACTAAAAGAAAAAAAAAACATCCCAGCAATATGCTGGCAAGGAGACATTAAAAAAACTGGTGGGGAAGTTCCAGAAAGGAATGGTTGTTTCTGACAAATGGATTCTCAGACAGAAAAGATTCCCTCCTTTACTGGGCATTATTCCACATCCAGAGTCTAAACCCCTCAGTTTCCTCCTGTCCTACAACACATACTTTCATTGGGAGGTGGTAATATGAATAGTTCCTTCCTCCCAGTGAGGAAGAGGTTTTCATTTAAGAATGTTTATATCAAAAAAAAACTGCCTGCAGATGAGTTATGGACCCTTGTCACAAATCACTGACAGTGCCCCATTTCAAGGTCCTCTCACAACAGTCTCTTACCTCTTCTTCCTAATTTTAGTCGGTCTGTATGTCAGATGATAAAAGATGGTACTAATGTAGAACAGTTGTGTAAAAATCTTACCATAACCATAGATATCTTTCGCTTCCATGTTGCAGTACTCTGCATATGGGTTTACCCTCTAGTCTCGCATATGTATGGTCAGTATCCAAAAGGTTTCAGTCCCTCTGCGGTACACGAGACGTCTGACATTGGCGAGATTTCTTGAGCCATTAAGGTGACGTCTGCATGCACCAGCCCTCAAAACTGGGGTCCCAGTTGGAGCCAGTCCTAGAAGGGCAATGGCATATCACTGCCATACAGAAAGGGAAGTCAATAGCTGACAGGAGGGAAAGGAGTAAGGGAAGAAATACTGCAACATGCAAGAGAAGGACATCTATGGCTATGCTAAAATATTACACACTTTTCTATGTCCTTCTATTCCCATGTTGCAATATTCTGTATATGGGTGAGGGCCAAATCTCAGAGGTTGGGGTGGTGGTCTAGAGGCAGACTCCAGAAATCCATGAAGGATAGCCCTGGTGAACCCTGCCCTGGATCTGGAGATGTGGTCAAGTTGGTAGTGTTTCATGAAGGTGTAGACTGAGGACCAAGTAGCTGCTTCCAGGATAGCAGAGGTGTCCAGGCCCTTGAAGAAGGCCCCTGACGAGGCCATTGCTCTGGTGGAATGAGCCTTAACTGTACCCTGCAGAGACTTACCATGGAATTACTAAGAGAAGGTGATGGCCTGGGAGATCCAATTAGAAACAGTCTGCTTGGTCACTGCTTTCCCCGGGCTCTGGGGTGAAAGGATACCAAAAGTTGGTCAGTCTCATAGACTTGGTGTTGTGCAGGTAGAATCTGATTTGTCTGTGTACATCCAGAGAATGCACCACTCCCTTATTGTCTCCTTGTGGGTTTAGGAAAAAGACAGGGTAGTGTATGGCCTGATTAAAGGACAGGTCATTAACTACCTTGGGCATGAAGGATGGTTAATCCTGAGAATGACCCTTTTACTTGTTAAAAAAAAAAAAAAAAAAAAAAACGATGAATGGTGGAATAGCCATAAGGGCTTGGAGTTCAGACACTCTTCTGACTGAAGTTAGGGTCACCAACAGAAAAGTTTTCCAAGTTAAATGCTTTAATGAACCTTTACCAGCTTGGCTCAAAGGGCAGTAGGCTGTACAGTAAGCTTCTTGAGCATGTAGTTAAGGTCCCAAAGCAGGGGAGGAGGTTTTTATGGGGCCTAAGGTGAAGTACTCCCTCGAGGAAGAGCTTGGAAGGAAGTATGGATGCTAATGAGGGAGATCCAGAGGCAGGCATGCAGAAATAGCACACAGATGGACTTTGATGAAAGAATAAGCCAATCCAATCTGTAGTAGCTCACACAAATAGGCCAGCACTAGAGGGGGTTCACTGAAGTGGGTCCAACTGTTTTATGGCACCACATAATGAATTGTTTCCACTTTGAAAGATATGACTTTCTTGTATTTGGCTTCCTGGCCTCCTGCAGGACATTCAGCATGTCACCATTGTAAAGGTGTCTAAATGAAATCAGAATCCTATCAGCCACTGAGTTAGGTGCAGAAGCCGCCACTGTGGATAGATTAGTGACCCCTTGTTCTATGTCAGGAGGTCCACTCTGGGGGGTAACTTGCGGTTATTACCCTTTGACAAGTGTAGGTGTAAGGGGAACCAGTGCTACCTGGGCCAATAGGAAGTCACCAGGAAGATTTTTGGGTTGTCCTGCTGAATTTTAGCAGGACCTTCTGAATGAGAGGGAAGGGGGAACGCATATAGATATTTCCCCTTCCAGGAAAATGAGAAGGCATCTGTTGCCAGTGCCTGTGGTTCTGGTGCCCTGGTGCAAAATCCAGGAAGTTGCCTGTTGATGGTAGAGGCAAACAGGTCTATTTGCGGTATACCTCACCTGTGGACCGGATCCAGGAAGACATCTCTGTGAAGCATCCATTCATGGTTGTTTGTGCTGGTTCTGCTCAAATAATCTGCCTGTTTGTTGTAGAGAGAAGGAATGTAGGTCACCTGCATACTGATTCCCTGTGAGGTGGCCAATTCCCAAACTAAAAGGCTGGTCTGCAGAACAGGTAAGGACTTGGTCCCTCACTGCTTGTTGAAATACCCACAGCACAGTGGAGTTGTCTGTATCAGGAGTGGCTCCTGTTGTAAGCAAGGGAGATATGACTGGAGGGCTAAAAGGATTTACTTCCTCTTTCTGGCACTGATGTGTTCTGATATGAGGTGATATGACCACAGGCCCTGTACCTATTAGTGACAGAGGGTGGCTCACCACCACAGGTCTCAGGCATCTGTGTGCAGGACCTGAGTGGGTTTAGGTGGTTGGAGAGGAAGGCCTGGGTTGTGATTACCTGAGCCAACCACCATAGTATTTTCTTTTTTAGGCAGGGAAGAAGGGGCACAATGTGCTCCAGAGGCTGGTTCTGTTGCTTTCAGATTGACCGAAGGTACCACTGTAGCTTTCTCATGTGCAATCTTGCTAAAGGAAGCATGGGTATGGTGGCTGCCATGTAGCCCACAAGTTTGAGGTACTGCCTTGCTGTCAACCCTGGGAAGTGAAGTACCAGAAGATGTTCTGTCACGGAACTCACTTTTGGTGGGGGTAGGTATGCCTCCAAGAGATCAGAGCAGATCCTGCACCCAAGGAATACAATGCTTGTATTGGCTGAAAATGAGATTTTGGTAAGTTTATCTGAAATCCCAGTGACTGAAGGAGGGTCACCACAAATTGGATGTGCCCTTACAGGATGTCATGGAGAATCCCACAGTAAGAATACTGCAACATGGGAATAGGACATCAACTGTGATGTTTATTAATTCCTTTATGTTAAGCTGCAAGATTTCCTAATATACCAAAATGTTGATGTGGCCTCATCTCCTTGTGCAGAATAAGGCAAAAAAAAAAAGGATCATCCCTTTCGATAAGAACAATGCTCCTGTTAACAGTGCAAAAGCAAAACCATAAGTACGCACTCAGTGGTCAGATACCTGGGCACACAGGGTGGCAGCAACTTTGTACATCTCCACAGTGCTAAGGACATTCTGTATTGCTGATTTCATAAGGGCATTGCCTTCAGGAAAAAAAGTTCTACCCTCCATATACTCTTCCTTTATCAAGCCAATAGTGGAGTACAATGCCCCTTTTGGTATGTACATTTCCATGCACCTGCAGCAATTGGAGAAACCAGAGTTTCCTCACAAGAAAATTCAAGATTTTCAGCATTTGTTCTATATGGACCATCTGAAATAATTGTCACTTTATTCCATTTCATACAGACTACGCAGAGGCAGTCTCTGCTTTGAATACAATGTGATCTCTGACCTTTTTTATTGGAAATGTTGTATACCTGCAAATCAAATAGGTTCATAGGTTGGTACTAGGCTATCGGCCCTAGGACCCATACAAGCCTAGCCATAACAATTCCCTGGATATTTCTTCCCACAATATTTACCTCTCTGGACCCCTCTCTGAGTGAATTTCCGTTCTCCCATCCAAACATCAAGGTTCCTTTGGAAGAGGGTCAATGAGGCGCTCTGCTTGACATGTATGGGCAGTCTATTCCAGAGTACAGGGAGTCTCTGGGTCAGGAACCTATCCCTCCAGCATGTTTTGTTCATTGTGATGACAAGGTTTAGATCTCTGGAGTGTGAAGCTCTAAGGGATTGGGATATCTTTAAGTGGAGCATGTCCAACAGCTCAGGGTTTGACATGGCCTTGTATGTTAAGCAGAAATTGCCTCAGAGTAGACGATATGCCACAGAGTATTGCTTGAGGTTTTTTTTTTGTTAAAGACGGTCAGCATATGGCATCTGCTTTAGGCCTGTGATTCTTTTAGTGAGGTATTTCTGTAGCCTTCCCAGCTGTTGCAGATGTCTTGCGAGGTACATACCAAATGGGGCATTACTCTATAATGGGTCTAATGAGGGATGAGTACAGTGGGACAATGACCTCCTCTTTTCTGGATGAAAAGCCCTTAGTGATGAGGTGTGCCACACAGAAGGATTTCTCGACTGTTGTGGCGATGTGGTTATGGAAAGTGAAACCACTGTCCACCTGTGTCCCTAAGTCTCTCATCACACTTTCGATGTTTAGTGTCCTGCCACCTATGTGGTATTTCATGGGTACATGTTTTTTTTTCCAAAGGGGATAACTATACATTTCTTGGCATTAAGCTTGAGCCCATGGCTTTAGTACCAGGCATCTGTTTCTGTAAGGCCGTTTTGTAGAATATCCACATCATTTGGGGATTCAATAATGGCTCCCAGTTTGCAGTCATCTGTGAACTTTGTTAGCCAGACTCCCTTAGTGCTGGGCCTGTACTTCAGAGAAGTAGATGCCAAACAAGAGGGGTCCCAGGACTGAACCGTGAGTTACTCCACTTGTCTGGAGATGGATTTGGAGTTGGCTACTTTTACAGTCTGGGTTCTGTCAGTAAGCCAGTTGGCAACCCATAGAGTGACGTAGGAATGTATGCCCAGCTTAGTAAGTTTATCTATGATTCCAGGAGTGGGTGATGGTGTCAAAGGCCTTGGCAAGGTCAAGACAGGTTGTGTGGACCGCCTTACCCTTGTCCACAGCTCTGGAGACTGATTTGAAGAAGTCAGAGTCAGGAGACAAGATGGCCCTTCACAAACCCAAACTGGGTGGGGTCCAGTGTTTGAAGGTTGCCAATGTCTTTGTTTATAAGTTCCATGCCCTTGCAGATCAGGTTTGTCAGACTGATGGGACGGTAGTTCTCAGGATCCAAGGTGGATCCCCCCATTGTGGAGCAGGATAACTGTAGATGTGCGCCACTCAGTAGGCACAAAGCCTGAGGTGAGGCTATGATTAAACATGACACTTTGGTGAGGTGCCAGTTCATTTTGTAGTTCATCTAGTACACAGACTGGGATGTCATTTGGTCCCATGGATGCTGTATTCTTAGCTTTGGAGAGTGCTGTTTCAACCTGTGTGGCCGTGATTATCGGAATTTGGCAATCTTTTGGTATTGAGATGGGCCCTTTAGGGGGTGAAGTTGGCACTAAATCAATCTGCCAGGATATTGGCAATAACCTTGGGATCAGTATATTTAATGCCACTCTGTTGTAGCTCAGAGCAGATCCGAGCATTGCCATTTAGATTCTTGACTTAAATATAGAATGCCTTGTGGCTGCCTTTGGAATCTTTGGCAATTTTATTTTCGTAACTAGCCTTTGAGGGATCTCAGCTTCTTACTGAGGCTGGTGAGGGAGTTTTTTGCATCTTGGGATTTTCCTCTTTTCTGCAACAGTTCCTTCCTTCTGTTGTATAGTTTTGTTTATAGTAGGGGACCACCAGATTGGCTTTCTTTTTTTGGAGAAGAGCATCTTGGTTGTATTTGGGATGGCACGATTCATGCATGAGTGGATGTGCTCGTACAGTGCCTTAGTGTATGTAGGCTTCTGCAGTCGAACTTCCAGAGCCCGTCTGCGTGGGTGTTACGAAGTTTGTCACTTCTGACTTCAGTAGCATGAAGTTGGCTTTGGAGAAGTTTTTTAAGGAGGTTTCCTTACTGAGGGGTGGGGGGTGGGATGTGGATGTCAAAGGTCATTTGTTTATGGTCCGACCTGACCAATGTGGGGGTGACCACTGGTGTGGAGCATCTATCTCCCATGTTGGTAATGACCAGGTCTAGGATATTGGAGCCACTGGTGGGACAATGGATAAGTTAATCCAGGATGTTGGAATTTATGAATTCAAAAAAACGTTGGGAAAAGGAGTTGGCACCCGAGTAGTTTTCCCAATTAATAGTAGAGTAGTTGAAATCACCCAGTATTACGGTGTTTGGTTGTATCTTAATATTTTCCAGTATGTTTACAAAGGTGCAATGAGAATCTTGGGGCATGGTGGGGGATCTGTAGCAAGCTACAATTTGGATTGCAGTCTTAACTAGTGTTAGTTGTACCTGGAGAATTTCAGATGCATTGTGTTGTGCAACTAGCCTGGAGGTGTGAATATCCTTGGTGAATATGGACACTCCTCCACCTTTAGTGTTTCAGTCTTGGTTTTGTGGCTGAAAAAAGTGTGTTAAGAATTGTAGCCTGGTATTGCAGGGGTGCTCTCTGGAGCCTTGAACCAGGTCTGAGTTACTGCACAGATATCGATGTTCTCCATTTTTAGGAGTGCCTTGAGAAAGTGCACTTTGAGGTTTAGACTTCTAGCCTTGAGTAGCATTACCTTAAGATTTTGCATGCTTGTATCTGTTACGGTGGTGGTTTTATCATTTGAACCTTGCCTAAAGGCACTACAGGGGTGGCAAGAGCTTTAGCCAGTAGGTGCAGACCATCTCTGGCAAAGCATCGCAGTTTGTCGATCATGTCTTCCCAGGCAGACAAATAATGGATCCCCTCTGAATGACACCAGAAGCTTAGCCAATTGTTGAAGTCAATCATTTTGTCCCTATACTGTGGTATCATTCTGGGGGAAGGCAGGATGCTACTCAGGGCTAGGGTCATACCTGCCTGGGTCACATGATCCAAGAGCTCTTCCACATCTCTTTTCATGTAGTCCAGGGAGGTAAGTCTCAAGTCATTCACTCCAGCATGGACAATGACGGAGTCGAATTTGTACTTGTTATGGAGCGTTATGTGGCGGATCCTGGCACCCGACAGGCAGCTGACTATTTCTCCTTGTTCAGCCTGGCGAGTGGGACATCAGTGTGCCTGACTATAGAGTCACCTATGACTAAAGTGTTGGGTACATTGTCTTGCCTTAGGGGCTGTTCTTGGGTGGCACATTGGTGTTGTGAGCTATGCGTCACTTTGGTTGTGACTGGTGTTTGTTTGCGTTTCAGCTTCGGAGGTCCTTGTTGCTTGGGCAGGTTAATGTTAAAGGGCCTCCGCATATGTGGGTTTAGTGTTGCTATGTGTGGGTGTTGATGGTGTGGGTTTTGAAGGGCTATCAGTTGCTTGAGGTGTAATGCAGGTGTTAACCTTATCCTCTTGACTGTCTAGCACAATCTTGACCGGAGAGAGCTTTGCTTCCAGTTTGGCTATGTAAGTGCATCTCTCGCAGGTTGTAGTGTTGGGTGGTAGGAGGAGGGGATTGTCTGTGTACATGAGGCAGTTGCCGCATTGCCCCAGTATGCCCAGATTCACCAGGTGGACAGGAGAAATCACCAGAAGCTGACCCTTGGACATACCTGTTTAGGTGCTTTTTTGTAAAGTTAAAGAGCTGTTTTCCATTACCTTTGCAAGGTACTTTGCAATTATAGGCTGTTTAGTGCCTTTGATTAATTTCTCCTTATTGACAAAGAGAGCTGAGTTCTTGAATCAGTTTCAGGCTTCCGAGTGCTTTCCAGCAGGTTCTAAAGCAAGTGCTAGTGACAGGGGTTCAAGATTTTAGTGCTACTACTGAGAAACCAGCTAGTTCTAAGGGAAAATTTGAAGAGCAGAATTTCTTGCACCTGGAATAGTTTAACTGTAGCCTCTCAGTGTTGCACGATGTGAAAAATGTGCAAACACGCTCATTTCTAAGCCAGAAAGTTGAAAGGGATAGAAATCAGCCCAAAAAGGCTAATAAAATTATAGTTTCAGAGCTGGAAACCACTCCTGTATCGTTAGATAGGTAGTACAATGCTCATCAGTCCCACTGGTAAGCAGTAGGACTTCTCTCTACCACAGAAAGGTCTGGAAAGCTCTGAGCACAGAAAATAAAGTCCTGAGACAAGCAAAGCCTGGGTTATGGACTGACTAGAAAAGGTGGGAAACGAGCAAACAAGATAGTACCTTTTTTTGTTGAAACAGTCTAAACAATGCATTAATACAGTAAACACAGAAAAGGCTAACATACGAGTGTGTAGTCCTAAACAGTAAATGCAATTAAAACTCTACAAAATTAAAACTTTTTAAATGAAGCAAGGCAAGTGCACAACTGAAAAACGATTTGAGGGAGTAACACAGCAGAATAAGTAGCTAGTCTACATATACAGAAAAGTCTATATATACAGAAAAGCAGCTAAAACACACAAACACTTCAGATGCAGTGCAACCTAGAGCACTTGAGTTGTAGCAATATTAAGGCAATTACAGTTATAATAAATGCTCTAAAATATACTCTATTTCCAAAATGTTTGAGAAGCACAGTCAGAACACAAGGAGATTCAGGCAATTTTTTCTTTTTTTTGAAAGGGAAAAAGGAGAAACAGAAGGCCTTATCAAATGTTCTCTCTGTATTAGGTAGAATGAGCTATTGACACTAGACTGGGAGTGTCCCAGATCAGATTTACAGTAGGGGCGGGCAACTGCAAAGCAACCAAGTATAACAGCAAGACACCAACAGGGAGGGTGGGGACAATACTAAAGCTATTAGCCTACAGACAGCAAGCACTACAGAAAGCCACAAAATGAAAGTTTTTAAACAGATAAAGGAGCAATGAGACTACAGAATGTGTCAACTCCAAACAAATCAGACAGTTACCTGTGCAGATTAGTTCATAGCAATAAAAATACACTCAAACTATGCAGCAGGCAATAAAAAGTGCTATATATAAATTACAAGAAACAATAATCAGTATAAATAATCTTAAAAAACAGGATACTAACTCTTAAGACATTAACCTGGTATGTGACACTAACAGAACATGCTGGGGAGAGATTTGTCTCCCAGAGGTTACCACACCTTTGGAATGGACTCCCACTTCATGTCAAACAGACCTCATTGGCCCTCTTCAAACTCAGTATGGACGATTGGATGGGTCGGGTGACAGTAAATTCACTCTAGGGCTTCTACCTCTCTTCCTCTGGGACAGGAGCAATAGGTGCTGATCATGAAAACAAGGGTAGAACTTGGTTAGGCTTGTAAGTGCCCTATAGTCATTAGCACATTAACTTCCTATAGTCTTGGCCAGTGTAATAGAGACTGCACCACTATGGATGTAAATTTGTTTTGAGCTACTTTCTGGTGTCCTGTCCATGCTCAGATGCAACTGTTTGGTGACACAAGCACAGTTTGATTAATGTACATCTTCAGTTTAAAAACTGGTTTCCTCTGTTACTTCTCATACAGCATCTGATGCTACTGTGCGGATTCTTGTGAATATGCCAAGACATTGTCTTACAGTTCCTATGCATATGTATAACTCCTCCTCCATCTTTTGTCAACTGAAGCTAAACGAAAGTAATTGTGATGTCTGCATAATGAATTCATCTCCACAGCCTGCTGCCTGTTAGCTCAGCTTGCTCCTTCCTATACAGAGAGCCAGAGTTGGTTCTTCATCAGGCTCCAGCAGTTAGGCACTTGTAGATGCTAAGAAATACGAAAGGTGTCTTACATGCATAACTGACCTAACATTTGAGATGTTTGTGTTTATGCGGTATTGTTGACATAAGCTGTTTGTACATTTGCTGGCTTGCCTGTACTTTGTTACAGCTGTTTAAAACCAAAGCTTTGCACTTTGCGCCCTTTTTTGATGAAGCAATGGCCCTTCCTGTAATACACGAGTTAAAGTTTGTGTATAATCCTGCTAAGCACCATTGCTAACTTTGTTTATGCTCCTGTGGAAAATGGCCTTTATATAAATTTATATGTACAAATGTGTGTTTATATACATATGTATATGTATATATAGAAATGTAGATATATACTCATACATATATACATGTGTGTATAAGCTGCATCTATATCTGTGTGCCCTACCTGAACAGCCAATTTAGAGACGAGACCCAGTGGAAAGCTCCAGAAACAGAACAGGCAGGGTGTAATACATTAAAAAAGGTAATTATGTCGTATTCTTCTGTTGCAGTATTCCTGACTTAAGGGGAGTTGCCTTCCAAGGTGACAACCCAACTTAGGCCAGTATACTAAAATCTTTTAATACCCAAGGAATGTGTTATGTCTGACATTGGCCGCAAGAAGGCGTCTGCTATAAAAAGAAAGATGTACACACGCACCACCCTCAGAACTTCTTTGCTGCCAGTTGGATCGTCAGTCCCAGATGTCACCCTGTTGTCAGAATCACTTTTCTTTGAAAAAGATAAGTACTGCGTTGGGGAAACCTTTTTGTTTTTTTTCTACCTTACTTTATCTTTGCGGTTCATGTCATCCAGGAAAGGCAAGTGTGACTGTGGATGACAGATTCCACATAAGACAGTCATACTCGGTGCCTTTTTTTGTCTAGGCCCAGATGATCACAAACCCTGTACTATTTGCCAATCCTTTGTCCCTAAAACCCTCCAGAGTCGGGTATCCTCCCTTGCGATCTACCTCAAAAACCCGACTCAAGCTTCTAGCATAAAAAGTGGGGTACTACATGGCTTGGCACAAGGTGCCTGCCTTCAGGGGAATTCCCCTACCCCCAAAAGATCAGCTCCCCCATTTCCTACCAATTTTATTAGAACTATTAGAATAGGGCACCATAGAACCTGTTCACCTTGGGGAAAGAGGAAAGAAGTTACTACTCATCTGTTACTAGTTCTCAGAAAGGAAGGACCCTTCAGACTAATCTTGGATCTCTTACCTCAATGATTTCCTCACAGCCCCCTCATTCAAAATGCTAACCCTACAAACTCTTTTTCCTTGTACCCTTCCACAGGCATTTCTAGCTTCAATAGACCTCAAGAACACCTACCTCCATATTCCCATTCACTACAGATACAGGAGGCTCCTACGATTTTCTGTGGAATCCACATACTCAGTTTTCGGCTTTGGCTTTTGGACTCTCTACAGCCCAGATTCTTCAGTAAGTGTCTAACCCTAGTGATAGCCTTTTTCAGGTTACAAGGGATCTTAACCTACCCTTACCTGGACAACCTTTTAATCTAAACCTCTTCTCAGAGTTGAGAAAATCACATCAAATGGCAATTGCCATTCTTCAGAGCCATGGATTTACCATCAACTTCAAGAAGTCTTCCCTGGACCCAACCGAAGATCTTATTTTCCTGGGCTGCAGATTCTCAACTCTGAGCATGCTAGTGTCTCTCCCTCCTTCCAAGGTAGACACATGATCTTTGCAGTCATTCCACTTGGGTTATCTGCCTGCAGGGAGCCCTCAGTTGGTCCGAATACCAGAGTCTTAGTATTTCTGCATCGGATGCTGTCGTTTATTTCATGACGTCAGGTTGTCAGGCATATAACACATGCAGCCGATGCCACTACATCAGTTTTTATTGCCCCAGATGTCAGGAGACCCCAAAGCAGGAAGCAATTACATGGTGTGGCACAACTCCAGTAAAATGTAAATAACGTAGCCATAAGACTTAGCCAAAAAGAGAAAAGGTAAAAAGCATAGAGAAGTCAGGGGGCTGGAGGGAGGGTAACCAGGACTGCAACAGTGAATACACTCGAACATCTACATTATGTCAAGTGTACACAACTGCACTATGTCCTTTGTGTTTCACTGTTGCAGTCATCACATTAGGGTTGATTCCCAAAGCTGAGGATAGGCGGAGGCAAGCAACATTAGGGCTGGCATGCAGGCCCTGTAAGGCTGCTGTGGCAAATCCAGCTCTGGATTTAGAAAAGATAGGCAAGTGGTAATGCTTGGTGAATGTGTACAGAGCTCCATGTTGCAACTTCCAGGATGTCCCTGGTAGGGAGTTACCTGAGAAAAGATGCATAGGTTGATGTAGCCCTAGTGAAATGTGTTCTGATCCCTTGTGGGGTATGTTTTCCCATGGTCTTAGTAGCAGAAATGGATGCAGAGTGCTATCCATTTTGAAATGGTTTTCTTTGAAGATGGCCTTGCCCTCTGCCCCTTCAGCAAAGCTGACTAGCAGTTGGTCAGTTTTCCTGATAGGCTTGGTCCTGTCCAGACAGAACCTAAGCTGCCTGGTACGTCCTGGGAGTGCAGGATCTTTTCCCCTTTATTCCGAGTATTAGGGAAAAAAGCTGGCAAATGAAAGGATTAGTTTAAAGCCATGCTAGATGCCACCTTGGGCATAAATGATGGGTTAATTCCGTCTGCATGGAAGATAATGAAGGGTTCCATGGCCATAAGAGCCTGCAATTCCGTCACTCTTCTTGCTGAAGTGATGGCTAGAAGTAAAGCTGTTTTCCATGAGAGGAATTTTAACTCTGCTGCAGCAAAAGGTTCAAATGGAGGAAGTGGGAGTGTTTCCAATACAAAGTTAAGGTCCCCAGGCTGGAGTGGAAGCTCTCCTGGGGGGTCCAATTTTTGGCTCCTCTCAGGAACTGTTTGACCAGAGGATGAGAGAAAAGGGATGGCTCAGTATTATAATGAGCTGAGATGGCAGAGGCATGAATCTTAATTGGAGAAGGATAGGCCTTTGTGGAACATTTCTTTTAAGTATCTAGTACATGAGGTAAGCTGGGCATAGTGGTGTCCCCATTCCTGGAGACTGGCTCCAGGAACAGTATCTTTTCCAGATTTCTGAATAGGGCTTTCTAGTACTAGGCCTCTTTGCCTCAAGGATGACATCCAGCATCTGTTTACTGATGGTTGCTGCTGATGAGTTCAGGGGATGAGCCAGTCTTGCTAGGTTCATGGTCTGTAGCTGAGGGTGCAAAACCTGGCACTCCTGCTGGAACAACAGGTAAGGGGTCTGAAGCAGGTGCCATGGTGGCACTGCTGTCAGACTACGCTAAAGAAGGTACCAGTGCTGGCGTGGCCAGTCTGGTGCAATCAGGATTATCCTTGGCTTGTCCTATTTGATTTTTAATAGAACCTTTGAGAGGAGGGGCAGAGGGAGAAAGGCATAGATTCAGAGGCTTTCCCAGGTAAAGGACAGGGCATCCACTTATCAAGCTTGGCTGTCGGGAGTTCTGGTGCAATATTTGCTCAATTGAAAGTTCTGAGGGGAAGCAAAAAGGACTACCTGTGGTGCTCCTCATCTGTGCCTCAAAAGCTTGAATATTTTAGGTTCTAGTTTTCACTCGTGTGGGTCCATTAGATTTCTGCTTAAGTCGTCTGCCAGTGAATTTAGTTTGCCTGGCAGAAATTGAGCTTGCAGGCGCGCTTGGTTGCTCAAGACGGTGTTCCACAGAGCCATGGCTAGTCTGCAGAGTGGGTAGGAATGGGTTCCCCCCTGCTTATTTACCACATTACTGTGGTGCTGTCTCTCTCTACCAATAGTTGTCCTGGAATAAGGCCTTTGAAAGCTGTCAGAGCATTCCGTACAGCTAACTTTTTTGATTGATATGCAGGTGCATTTGCTTTGGGTTCCATTTGCCTTGAATTTATTGTCCTGCCATGTGAGCCCCCCATGCATAGTTTGATGCACCTGTTAGGGTTTGGGCAGCAGGGGGTTGAGTGAAAGCGAGTCCCTTGTGGTAGCAGGCCTCTACCCACCAAAGGAACTTGGTCCTTAGGCAGGGAATGATAGGAATCATTTCCAGGTCCCGAGAATGTTGACACCAGAGACTAAGTACCATATTTAGTTTCCTCATATCCAGTCTTGCATATGGAATTAGTAGAATGCAAGAGGCAATGAACCCTAGAGCTTGCAGTACTTTTCTTGCAGACAGCTGGGTTTTGATGGCCAGTAGACTGAAGTAGTTTGTCAAATTTGTTTTTCTGGAGTGAGGAATGCCATCTGAGAAGTTGTGTTCAAGCTCGCACCCAGGAATACAATCTGCTGGCTGGGTACCAGATGTGATTTCTTTTCGTTGATGGTGTAACCCCAAGGAAGTTAGAAGTCTCTTTACAAATGTCAGGTGCTGTAATAGCAATACCCGACTGTCCGCCTGAATCAGGCAATCGTCCAAGTATGGGTAAATTTGAATTCTTCTCTGCCTGCAATATACAATGGCTGGAGCTAGGCATTTTGTGAATACCCTGGGCGCAGTAGAGAAGCCAAACGCAAGTGCAGAGAATGGATTGTGCATAGAACCTGCTCTGAAACGTAGGTATTTCCTGCAAGATTCCTTTATGGGGATGTGCAGATAAGCTTCTTTTAAGTCTAAGGTGGCTAGCCAGGAGTCCTTGGCCAGCATAGGAAGCAGCTGTTGGAGAGTCAGCATTTTGAATTTTGGAACAACCAGAAAGGTGTTGAGAAAAGACAGATCCAGGATAGGACGCCAAGAGTTTTCTTTTCTAGGTACCAGAAACAGTCTGGAATAAAAACCTTGTCCCCTTTATTCTGCTGGGACAGGTTAAATAGCCTTGATACTGAGAAGAGAAAGTACTTGCTTTTGGGCCTCTGCCCACTGATTTGGGGGGAGGTCTGTCCATCCACTTGGGGTTGGGAGCAAGTGGAAGTGGACTCTGTATCCCTGGGAAACAATGTTTATGACCCATCTGTCCTGGGTAATGTACTCCCAGTTATTGGCATTCAAGGCGTTTCCCTCCTAAAGGTGCAAGTACTTGGGCAAGGATTGCAAGAGTTAAGGATAAGTCATTGTGAGATTTTACCATGGGATGGTGGCTTACTACTCCCTGTTTTAGAGGTGGGAGCACTCCATTGCTTATATCTGTGAATACCCTGAGACTGCAGTCTTGGTGGTCTGCTGCCCCTGGGTTTGGACTGAAGGTCTGGGAGGGACTGGAAAAGACCAGTTTTTAGAAGGCCAATGCCTACTAAATCTAGGTGGCGGCACTGGTAAAAAATATAACAGTTTGCATAGATTTAGCTTTTTCCTCCATCCTTCTAAGGAATTATTTTGCTTTATTGCCAAATAGATGCTCTTGGTTTAATGGTGCATCTAGTAATTTTGCTTTGACATGGTCTGGCAAGGTTTGTTCTGTAAGCCAAGCATGCCTTCTAAGAACAGACCCAATGGCAGCAGCCCTGAAAGATGCTTCTAAGGCATCAAAACCACATTGGAAAGTATGTTTACCAATTTGGTTAGCAGAATACATTAACTCGTGTAAGTCTTTATGTTCTGCACAATCAGGAATCAACATCATTTTCTGTTTAATTAGTTCCATATGTTGCTGATACTAACATATGAAACTGGCAATTTAAAGCCCTGATGGCAGTAGCAGCAAGGTGTACACCTTATTACCCCATCTTCCCTGTCCAAAGGGGGAGGATTTTTTGGCCTTTATGCCTTTAGGTCCCTGGGAAATGATCTCTGGATCAGCAGCAAGATTCTTAATGAGGAATTTGTGGGAGTCAGGTACTCTAGTACTGGTCAGGTATCCTGCGTGCTGGAGGCAAAGTATCAGGCTGGATTCCAAGAAGACATCTACAATTTCCAGAACAGGAGGGATAGCTAGAGGTCTGTGCTGAGGCAAGTTTAAAAATTCCCTGAGTCTCTTTTTTGGACTGAGTATGCTATCTAAGGGTATGCACAGTTTCACCTAAAGAAAAATATTCTGGTGGCAAAACAGAGGGAATGGAATCCTCTGCATCAGAATCTGCATAGGTGGATAAGAGTAGGTTCCTGGTAATTAGAAGTATCAGAGTTATCAGACTCATGATTTGAAGAATCAGAAGGAAAATCAGTTCTTGGTCTTTTTGAAGGCTGACTTCCCTAATTTAAGTAATAAGGTCTTTAGCCATTCTAAGCATTTGTTCTTGTAGCATATGGTCCTGAAAATGCGTTTTGGTAGTTAGTTTCCTAGGCGTAGTGCGAACTCTAGGCCTGAGAAATTCAGTATTTTAGGTTTGAAATGAACTCATCAGTTTAATATGAAAATAGGAAGGCCTGAATACACCCTCAGAAGCCGGTGCCTGCACAGCAGCTCCGGACCCATCCAAGGTAGACACATCCGCAGGTTGCATAGTTGAAGCATCTCGCGGCATACCGGACTCCAAATGGGTCTCAGCAGAGGCCTGCGAATCTGTAGAAGTGGGTATCAGGGTCTGCTAAAGCATCTCATTGAGTACCGATGGACTGGTGACTAGCTTAACGGTAGCATCATCAGTAGTTCTGGACCCATGCGGCCTGTCTTTATCCTTACATTTTTAAGATCGGTAGTCGGATGGCTTATTGAAGCCATTTTGGAATACGGAGATAGAAAGCGGAAGAATTTAGCGACAAAAATAGCCTGACTACAAATAGTCTGGATGTTGAACAAGGCACAAAACCGACAGCGAGGGATATCATGGTCTGGGCCTAAACATGTGACGCAGTAAGAATGAAAATCTGTGAGGTATTTGCTTTCCACAGGCAAGACAATTATTCAAGTTTTCTGACATCGGTTAGAGCAAGGAAAAAGGATCCCCAATGCAGTACTTAGCTTTAGAAAACTTCAGGTTTGAACCTCGAAAAATGTAAACTTCAGGTAGCAGCTGACCGGCACTTGCTAACTGCTTCTGCTTCAGGCTCCCGTATGGCAAGAAAAGCTGATGTAATGGGCATTGGCTGCATGTTTTATACCCCTGACCCATCATGGAAGAAGCAACCGCATCTGACACAGAAATCCCAAGACTCTGGTATTCGGGCCGACTGAGGGCAACCTGCAAGGCAGATGGCCCAAGTGTGATGACTGCAACAGTGAAACGAAGATCAGCAGCAAAGGTTACCTTTGCTAATGCCTCTCAAAATTAGCACTACTTTTCAGTTCTGTTCTACGTCAATGGAAATGAGATGGGACAGCCCAGCCATGGACACTAATCTCATCAACTGTGCCCTTATACTACATTATGGGGAGAATTTAGCTTTAGAAGGAAAAACTCATTAGGTTGTCTGCCCCCAAGAGGGCATTTTGGTTACAAACACAAAATGAATATTAACTACATCTTTCTGGTGTATGCAGGTTTGCAATATGTAGGACTTAAAGAAAAAATATATGTGTCCGTTCATTTTTTTTCCGTAGTGGTCTTTTAACTTTTTCTGACATCGGTTAGTGCAAGAAAAAAGGATTCATAATGGGATACTTAGCTTCAGAAAATTTCATCTTCAATTCAGAAACGAAAACTCAGCAGCGGCCAGCCGGCACTCATGCGAACTGCTTCTGCTTCGGGCTGCATGGCAAGAAAGACTGGTGTAATACTGTCAGCTGCCTTACTTTATACTTCTGATGACCTGATGTCAATCCTCAAGTGACAGCAACCGATGCAGAAATACTAAGTCTCTGGTATTCAGGCCTGTTGAGGGCTACCCTGGCAGGGATAACCCAAATGTGATGATTGCAACAGTGAAACACGAACATCAGCCAATTCTGGATCCATCCTAAGGGGTAGTTTTTTAAACCATTTATTTTCTAAATACAGATTAAGGGCAGCCAAGTGGCTTCTAATGGTTTTAGGGACAAAAGATTGGCAGATGGCACAAGTATGGTCGTGTCCCCAGCCAAGACAGAAGATGCAACGGCTGTGGGTGTCTATGTGGAATTTGCCATAAGCATTGGCATTAACCCTTCTTAGTTGACATTGGCTAAAGTAAAGGCAGCTAAACAAGCTTAAAGCAGCAAAATAAGTTAGAAATCCCCAACGGGGTACTTAGCTTTAGACGTCTTGATTGAGAGGAGAGAACAATCGATCGGACATTAGACTGTGGCAGAAAAGTTCTGAGGTCTGTGCATGCAGACATCACACTTACGGCCCCTGATTTATGACCCTACGTGTTGATGTCTCACACACCTTCAGTACCCAGGCTGAAAGCTTTTGCATAGGAGCAGATGTTCAGGTCACCTGAGGGGAGAATCCCACAGTATGAATACTGCAACATGACAACAGAAGGACATTCTCCAATTCTCTGCAATGAGTATCAAACACAAGTGGACCTGGTTTTTGAAATCAGTCTGCCATGCCAAAAACACACTGCAAACCATGGCCATTGGAATTGCATATGAACAAGCTCTCACAGCAATTTGCAATAACATTCAAATGCACAATAAACTCTTTGAAATACTGTACTTGGCGAAATATGCTCTGAAATGGCTGCATTTTGTGAAACTGTACTGTAATACTGCACAAACATGCAAAGACTTCATACACTTATATTTCGAAAAGCTTTAATACGAAACAAGTGCTGAATGAAAAATACAGTAGTTTTCTTTATTTCATTCATTTTATGCAATTCAGACCTACTTCAATTTTCCATAACAATTCAAATATTTCTAGCAATATGCCGCAGTATCGGACATTTTGCTTACTTAAAATATCGCTTACATCGTTCTGTATGCCTCATTTCATATTTTGCAAGTAAGAACTCATTCAAACAAGTTCTACCATCTGAAATTAGTTTCTGACCTGTTTTGCGAGTTATACATGCAATAGGGATGATCCACTCATATATTCCTCCAATCTTAACTAATGCCCCTCGGTCTTGAATCTGGAGAAACTGGATCCCATTTCTGACACCATGTCACTTGTCTCTCTGTACTACAGATGACGAACAGGTGGGGTAGATGTTTACATGGTTTATTATATGAAAACACATCAGAATGGACAGCAGCATTACAAAATAAACTGATTAACAGACTACACAGGTGTACATGCTTACAGCTCAACAGCTTGTTATAAAATGGGAGTCAGGCTCGCACAAACTCAGTATTTATACAGTTGTGCAAGCCCCTAGATAGCTTCTTAATGGCATACCCACACACTGATCTACACAATATGCCTCTTGTAATGTATATTCTTACATACCCCATGCAATGCTTTGCCCCAAGCAAAGTTAAGAAGAAAAAAAAAAAAAACAAAGAATAGTTGTGTTAAATCTTACCATAAAGTACAGTTGTGTACACCTACCATAAATGTAGATGTTAGAGTGTCTTCACTGTTGCAGTCATAACTGTGGGGTGTTCCTGCCGGCAGGCAGCCCGAGGTCGGCCAGAATCCCAAAGTCTGGGTCCGGCTGTACAAGCTAGTACCCTGACGTCAGTACGCTCTGGTACATAGCCCTCAGCAGACACCATCTTCTCCAGCCTTTCTTGCCCTAGATGTCAGAAGTCCCCAATAAATCAAAAATGAATCCAACAAGGAAACACAAATACACCACAAAAGAGAAAAAGAGGGGATAGGAGGGAGGAAAACACCGACTGCAACAGTGAAGACACTCGAACATCTACATTTATGGTAGGTGTACACAACTGTACTATGTTCTTCGTGTTTCACTGTTGCAGTCATAACTGTAGGGTGGAATCCCAAAGCAGTGAAAAAAAGGGAGGAGGCTTAGACAGAAGGGGCAGCAAGAAGACCCTGCAAAACAGCAGAGGCAAAGCCCGCCCTGGTCTTAGAATACAAAGGGAGATTGTAGTGCTTGGAAAAAGTATGCACAGAACTCCAAGTAGCAGCTTCCAAGATATCCTTGGTAGGAACTCCTCTGAGAAAAGCTGTAGAAGTGGAAGCTGCTCTAGTAGAATGACTTCTCACAGTACCTGGAAACTGTTTCCCATGATGAGTGTAACAAAATCTTATTCCATAAGCAATCCACTTGGAAATAGTTTGTTTGGAAATAGCCTTTCCAAGAGAACTGGAGGCAAAAGAAACAAACAATTGGTTAGATTTTCTGAACTCTTTAGTCTTGTCCAAGTAAAATCGTAACTGTCTGTGCACGTCCAAGGAATGCAAAATCCTTTCCCCTTTATTTAGAGGATTAGGAAAGAAAGTAGGAAGGTGAATTGTCTGATTTAAAAGCCACTTTCGAAATCACCTTAGACATGAAAGTAGGATTGGTCCTAAAGGATACTCTGTCCTGGTGGAAAATAAGATATGGTTCCACAGCCATGAGAGCTTGCAAGTCTGAAACCCTTCTGGCAGAAGTCAATGCTAACAAAAGAACTGTCTTCCAAGATAAAAACTTAATATCTGAAGATGCAGCAGGCTCAAAAGGAGGCAAAGTAAGTTTTTCTAAAACATAATTAAGATCCCAAGCAGGAACAGGAGGGGTCCTGGGAGGCCTCAAATTCTTAGCCCCTCTCAAGAATGGACTCAAAGGATGAGAAAAAACAGGAGGATCAGTATTGAAATGAGCAGAAATAGCAGAAGCATGAATCTTAATGGAAGAAAAGGAAAGTCCATTAGACAAAAGATCCGAAAGGTAAAGCAAAATAGAAGAGAGATCTGGCATCAGCGGGTCCAAGCCTCGGTCCTGCATCCAAATACAAAATCTCTTCCATTTAGAGGCATAGGATTTCCTAGTGCTAGGCCGTCTAGCTTCCAGAAGAACATCCAAAACTTGTTTGGGAAGACTAGAAGAAATCAAATTCCTTTGAAGAGCCAAGCTGCCAGGCAAAGGGTCTTGAGATGGGAATGTAGCACCTGACCCTGATGCTGGGACAGAAGAGAAGGGTTCAGAGGGAGAATCCAAGGAGGTTCCAAGAACAGGTGCCTTAAAGTAGGATACCAAAACTGTTAAGGCCAATTTGGAGCAATCAAGATGAGGAACTTGGGCTTGTCCTGTTTTATCTTTAGCAATATCCGAGGAAGTAGAGGAAGAGGAGGGAAGGCATATCCGAAAGGTTTCTCCAGCTGAAAGACAGGGCATCCTCTTTCCAAGCTGTTTTGTGGAAGGACCTGGTGCAAAAGCGAGGCAGCTGATAATTGAGATGGGATGCAAACAGATCTATCTGGGGACATCCCCAAACTGCAGTAATCCTGTTGAATAAGTTGGTGTCTAGCATCCATTCGTGAGGATCTAAAATGTTTCTGCTCAGGCTGTCTAAGAGATTCTGCTCTCCTGGGATGAATTGAGCCTGGAGATGTAGATTCAGATTTAGAGCTGTGTCCCACAAAGTCATAGCTAGTCTGCAAAGGGGGTACGAATGAGAAAGTACAGTTTTGTACCTACCATAAATGTAGATGTCCGAACTGGATAGCATCTGCAGTCATAACAAGTGGGTTGTCCTGTCGTCAGGCAGCCCTGCAGTCGGCCGGATTCCAAAGTCCGGGTCCGGCTTCGGCTGATGTCGCACTCCACCCGACGTCATCTCTGTTGGTCTTCGGGTATAAAAGCATCAGCCGACGCCATTTTCCTCAGTGTTTCTTGCCCCAGATGCCAGTAGCCCTCTTGCAGGCTAAAATTTGGATAGATGCCAATGTTTCCAAATAGATAGAGGTAAACACAACAATAAGCATATATGTACATATATACAAACAAATACACCATAAAAGACTCCCCCCCAAAAGCTAGCTATTAGGAGGGTAAACACCCTAGGAGTACCACAGAGGGGAAGGAGGGAGGTAATCCTGACTGCAGATGCTATCCAGTTCGGACATCTACATTTATGGTAGGTACAAAACTGTACTATGTCCTTCATGGATGCATCTGCAGTCATAACAAGTGGGTAGAATACCATAGCCAACTAGGCGAGGAGGATAAAAGTAGATTATGGTGTGTTTAGGATCCCTTGCAGTACAGCAGAGGCAAACCCTGCTCGGGATCTGGAATATAGAGGCAAATTATAATGCTTGGCAAATGTATGCACGGAGGTCCAAGTAGCCGCCTCAATAATGTCTTTGGTTGCCACTCCTCGTAAGAAGGCTGTGGTAGTGGCTGTTGCCCTTGTAGAATGAGGTCTTATGTTCTGTGGAATTGGTTTTCCATGGAAGGAGTAACAGTATCGTATGCAATTTCCTATCCATTTGGAGATTGTCTGTTTGGAAATAGCTTTTCCTTCCCTTCCTGTTGCATAGGCTACAAAAGTTGGTCAGTCTTTCTGCTATTTTTGTTCTGTCCAAGTAGTAGCGTAGCTGTCTATGTACATCCAAGGTATGCAGTATTCTTTCCCTCTGTTTTGTGGGTTGGGAAAGAAGGTAGGTAGGTGGATTGCCTGGTTTAAAGACACTCTGGATACCACCTTGGGCATAAATGTAGGATTAGTCCTCATGGACACTCTATCTTGGTGGAAGATTAGGAAGGGTTGCACTGCCATTAAGGCCTGTAGTTCTGAAACCCTCCTTGCTGAAGTAATTGCCAGTAGGAAAGCAGTTTTCCATGACAGGTGTTGTAGGTCTGCTGTTGCTGCTGGTTCAAAGGGTGATAGTGTCAACTTTTCTAGCACAAAGTTTAAATCCCAAGCTGGTAATGGTGGTTTCCTTGGAGGTTTTACATTCTTGATTCCTCTGAGGAACTGCCTGAGCAAAGGGTGCGAAAAACAGGTGGATCAAAGCTGTATTCTGCTGAAATAGCTGATGCATGTATCTTGATGGAGGAGTAGGACAGGCCTGAATGAAGAAGTTCGCCAGATACTCCAGAATGTTAGGCATATCTATGTTTGACACATCTTTTCCTCTTTCCGCACTCCAAATGACAAACCTTTTCCATTTTCCAGCATAGTTCCTTCTTGTTGAAGGTCTGCGTGCTTCAAGAATAATGTCTTTAACTCTTTGGGAAAGTTCTGGATTAGCTGCTGCTATGTGATGTTCCATGCAGTCAGTTGCAGCGTTTTAGGTTTGGATGTATGATGCTGTAGTTGTTCTGAGTTAACATCAAAGGCATCAGGGTATTGGCCACATATTGTTCGAGACATGCTCTTCAGTAGTGGGTACCAGTGTTGTCTTGGCCAGTTTGGAGCTATCAGGATTATCCTTGGACGTTCTTCCTTGATTTTTAGTAGTACCTTGTGTATCAAAGGAAGAGGTGGGAATGCATATGCTGTTAGGCCTTTCCAGTTGAAGGAGAGTGAGTCCACTTTCCATGCTAGTGGATGGAATGTCCTTGTGCAGAATTTTTTGAGCTGGTGATTGAGAGGTGATGCGAATAGGTCTATCTGTGGCATTCCCCATTTCTTTGAGATGGTCTTGAACATGTCCGGGTGCAGCTTCCATTCGTGGGCATCCGAAGTGGTTCTGCTTAATATGTCTGCTAGAGTATTGTCTTTTCCCGGTACGAATATTGCCTGTAACTGAATGTTGTAGCTGAGTGCCAGGGTCCACAGCTCCAAGGTCATTCTGCATAGGGGGTATGAATGAGTGCCTCCCTGTTTGTTGATGTACCACATGACTGTGGTGCTGTCTGTCCTTATCATCAACTGGCCCTCTTTGAGAAATGGTTTGAACTTTTGGATTGCCAGTTTTACTGCCAGCATTTCTTTTAGATTGATGTGCAGGTGAAGTTGATCCTGTGTCCACAATCCTTGCACGCATTTGTCCAGCATGTGGGCCCCCCATCCTAGGTCTGAAGCGTCTGTTGTGATGGTCTGGCTTGGTTGACATCTGCGAAAGGGTAGGCCTGGGTTTGACTGGCATGCCTGAATCCACCATAGGAACTCCTGTTTTAAGCATGGAATTAGTGGGATTTCTGTTTCTAGACTGTGTCTGTGTTGGGACCATAAATTCTTTAGGTACCACTGTAGTTTCCTCATATGTAGTCTGGCAAATGGGACCAAGATTATGCATGATGCCATGAAGCCCAAGGCCTGCAGAACTTTTCTTGCTGTTAACTTGTTCAGTTTTGTTAGTGCCAAGAAGTAAAGAGGAAGTTCTTTTTGTTTTTCTGTAGTCAGGAATGCCATTTGTTGTACTGTGTCCAATTCCGCCCAAGAATGTCCTTGTTTGGGATGGTATCAGCCTTGACTTTTGTAAATTGACTGTGTATCCCAGTCCTTGTAGCAAGTAAATGACCCTTTGTAAATCTGTTGTCAGCTTGCTTTTGTTGTCCCCTTGTAGCAGGCAGTCGTCCAGGTATGGGTAAATTTGAATTCCTGTAGTCTGCAATGGGCGATTACTGATGCCAGGCATTTTGTGAATACTCCGGCAGTAGATAAGCCAAAGGGCAATGCTGAGAATTGATAGTGCTCTGATCCTGCAAGAAATCTGAGGTATCTTCTGCAGATTGGTCGAATGGGGACGTGCAGGTATGCCTCCTTGAGATCTAGAGTTACCAGCCAAGACTCCTTGCCCAGCATGGGAAGAAGTTGCTGTAGGGTCAGCATTTTGAATTTTGGGACAATGATGTATGTATTTAAGGTGGACAGGTCGAGAATTGGTCTCCAACTTTTTCCTTTCTTGGAACTAGGAATAGTCTGGAATAGAACCCTTTCCTTGTTCTGCTGTTGGCACTCTTTCCACAGCTCTCATGTTTGCTAACTCCATTATCTGGCGTAGAGCCTCTGTTTTTGATTTGGAGGTAGATTTGGCATTCCTCTTTGACTGGTAAAGTGTGGAAGTGAAACCGGTAACCTTGATCTATGGTTTGTAAAATCCACTTGTCTTTTGTTATGTAGTGCCAGTTCTTTGAAAATAAGGTTAACTTTCCGCCTAGAGGAGCTGCTATTTGTTCCCTGGTAGGCGGATTTAGGATTAAGTCACTGTGGTTGTGCTGATGTAGTGGCAGTGGCTGTGTCTGTGCCTCTGTTGTTACCTTGCCACTGTCGTCCTCTGTAGGCACCTCCTCTGGATTGGTTTCTGCCTCTGGAACGTCTATTCCTGCCCTTTGAAATTTTGTGGAGTCAGGAAAGGACCAATTTTGGCAGGCCAGTTCCTGCTAAACCTTGGGGTTGAACCTGCAAGAAATCTTTAACAGTTTGAACAGATTTTGCCTTTTCTTCCATTTTCTTCATAACCTGCTGGGCAGGTGTACCAAACAAACTTGTCTTGTCCATAGGAGCATCTAGCAACTTAGCTTTAACATGATCCGGTAAAGCTTGTTCCTTTAGCCATGCATGCCTTCTTATCACTGTGCCTGTCATGGCTGATCTAAATGAAGCCTCCAGTGCATCATAGCCACATTTTAAGGAATGGTTGCTAACCTGTTGTATGTTATTTACCATCTCTAATACATATTTCTTATCAAGAGATTCATCAGTGGTTAGTTTTTTAGTTAACTGATCAAGCATAAACTCTTGGTATTGTATCATGTGAAACTGACAGTTTAAAGCTCTAGCTGAGAGAGTAGCTGAAGTGTAGACATTTTACCCCATCTGTCTAATGACCTTGCTTCCCTTTCAGAAGGGATAGGGTTTTTAGCTGTGGTCGCGGCTACTGCCTTGGGACCCTGGGATATAGTTTCTGGGTCTGCAAGTGGGGCCTTGTAAAGGTGGTGATGAGTATCTGGCACCCTGTAAAATCTGTCTGGTTTGGCAGGGGCTGGGAGTAAAGAATCTGGAGCGGAGCAAACATCATTGAAAGCATCATCCACCACAGAGAGAACAGGAGGTATAGCTAAGGGCCTGTGCTGTGGGAGGTGCAGAAAGGTCCTAAGTCTTTTCTGGAGTCTGAAAAATCCTGTTGCTGCCATTGGAACTGTTCTCGCATGGCATGCAAGGTTTCCCCAAAGGAGAATTCTTCTGGTGGGGAAGCAGCTGGAATGGATTCTTCAGCATCAGAATCTTCAAAGTTGGAGAAGGGAGCCTCTGGCTGGTCAGTAATGTCTGATTCATCAGCAGAATCATCAGAAGACACTGGCTCAGGGGGCTCTGCCCTAGGTCTCTTCTCTGGGTGCTGAGAGGCCCTGTCTGGGTGAGATTGAGATCCTCTAATTAAAGAAATTAAATCTTCTGCCAAAGAAAGCATTTGAGAACTAGAAGAGGGCCTGGATGTGGGGGTTTAACAGGCACTGTTTTAGTAGTCTTGGCTGCTTTAGCCCTGGCGAAGGCCTTAATGGACATGGCTGCTGGAGGCCTAGCAGCACCACGTGCTGGGGTAGAGACATCCAAGGGGATGGTGTCTGATAAGTCAACCACCGTAGTGGGTAAAATTTCTGAGGTCGATTCAAGAGTTGTAGCAGGGGCCTCAGCTGTAAGAATAGGTTCAGCTGTACTTTGATCAGTTTTCTCGGTTTCGCCGAAACCGAGACACTCGCGTTTGCTTTACCGTGGTTTCGTAAAACCGCGACCGCGAGTGTCGGTCTTTATCTTTGCGTTTTGGTAGATTGGGTAGTCGGAGGATCCGACGGCATAATGTACGCAAAATCAGAACCGAAAAACTGTTCTGCAAACTCCGACCGGCGCCTAAGCCGTCGGTTGAAAGAGGCACAGGCGAACAGGCTGCTACGTCGTGGGCTGGGCCTAAACAAGGCAGACAGTAAGAGTGGAAATCTTTATGAGGTATTTGTTTCCCACAGGTTAAACAATTGTTAACTTTTTCTGACATCGGCTGAGGCAAGAAAGAGTCCCCAACGGGTACTTAGCTTTAGAAGTCTTGAAGTAGTATTCGGTAGAAGTAATCTCTGGATCCGACCGACCGGCACTTGCGAACAGCTTCTGCTTCGGCCACGGCAAGAAAGACTGAGGAAAATGGCGTCGGCTGATGCTTTTATACCCGAAGACCAACAGAGATGACGTCGGGTGGAGTGCGACATCAGCCGAAGCCGGACCCGGACTTTGGAATCCGGCCGACTGCAGGGCTGCCTGACGACAGGACAACCCACTTGTTATGACTGCAGATGCATCCATGAAGGACATCCCCCCCTGCTTGCTTATGTACCACATGACTGTGGTGTTGTCTGTGCGAATCAGAAGAGGCCCTGGATGCAAAAGGTTCTTGAAGGCTAGAAGAGCATTTTGAACTGCCAACATTTCCTTCAGATTGATGTGCCAGTGAAGATGGTCCTTTGTCCAGGTTCCCTGCTGGCAATTGTCTAGAAAATGTGCTCCCCAAGCATAATCCGAGGTGTCCGTGGTTATGATTTGAGAAGGTTGAGGAAGACGAAAAGACTTTCCTTCGTTTAAAGCACACACCCTGGACCACCAAAGGAACTCCTTCTGGAGGCAGGGGATCAAAGGAATCAGAGTGTCCAGATCGTGGTAATGCTGTGACCATACACTTTTCAGATACCATTGAAGCTTTCTCATATGAAGCCTTGCATTTGGAATCAACAGAATGCAGGAAGCCATGTAGCCCAGTGCCTGCAGGAATTTCCTTGCAGTGAGCTGAGTTAGAGCTGCCAAAGTCTTGAAAATTGAAGCCAGCTGTATTTGTTTTTCTGGAGTGAGGAAGGCCCTTTGTAAGGTTGTATTTAAGAGGGCTCCCAAGAATACCATTTGTTGAGAAGGGATCAAATGTGACTTTTTTGTGTTCACTGAGAATCCCAGTAGGAGGAGAAGACGTTGAACAAAATGCAGATGTTGAAGTAAAAGATCCTTGCTGTCTCTGCCTGAATAAGGCAGTCGTCCAAATAGGGGTAAATCTGAATCCCCTGAAGTCTGCAATAAGCCACTACTGGTGCCAGGCACTTGGTAAAGACTCTGGGCACAGTAGATAAACCAAAGGGCAGTACAGAGAATTGAAAGTGTCTCGAACCTGCCTTGAATCTGAGGAATTTCCTGCGTTCCTGCCTGATGGGAATGTGTAAATAGGCTTCCTTCAGGTCCAGTGTCACCATCCAGGCGTCCTGAGAGAGCATTGGAATCAGCTGCTGCAGAGTAAGCATCTTGAATTTTGGAATTTCCAAAAAGGTGTTTAACACAGAAAGGTCCAGAATAGGTCTCCATGAGTTTTGTTTTCTTGGAACCAGAAACAGTCTTGAATAAAAACCTTTTCCCATCTCTGAGAGAGGAACAGGCTCTATGGCTCTCATGGCCAGAAGAGCATCCACTTGATTTAAGGCCTCTGACCATTGATGTTTTGGCAGATCTGGCCAACCTATAGCCCTTGGCAGAGTATGAAAGTGGAATTTGTAGCCTTTTAAAATCATGTCCAATACCCATTTGTCCTGGGTAATAAGAGTCCAATTTCTGTAAAAGAGAAAGTTTTCTTCCGAGAGGGGCATCCAGGTAAAGAGGTCCTGTAGCCCAACCGAGAGAGTCATTGAGTTTGCTTTCTTTGAGATTGGGATCTGTCTTCTCCCCTTCTAGGTGAAGAAGCAGTCCATTGTCTAGATCTGTATGAGGCCTGAGCTTGACCACGACCTCTGGAGCGTCTACATCTTCCCCTTTGAGGCCTGTCAGACATGGGAAAGGACCAATTTTTGGAGGGCCAATTCTTGGAAAATCTAGGAGGCTGAACTTGCAAGAAATCTTTCACAGTTTGCACAGATTTTGCCTTTTCTTCCATCTTTTTAATAACCTCCTCAGCCTTAGATCCAAAAAGAACATCATGCTGAACAGGGGCATCTAATAATTTAGCCTTAACCTGTTCCGGTAAACTTTGTTCACGTAGCCAAGCATGTCTCCTGATAACAGTACCAGAGGCTGCGGCCCTGCAAGAAGCATCAAAACCACAATGCAAGCTATGTTTGTTTACTTGTTCAGTTGCATGCAATACATCCTGTAGTTCCTTATCTTCTGCACATGCAGGAAGGGAAGCAAGCTTTTGCTTTAAAACAGACAAAAGAAATTGCTGACATTTAAACATATGAAACTGGCAATTTAAAGCCCTAACAGAAAGGGTAGCAGAAGTATATACCTTTTTACCCCACCTGTCTAAGGCACGAGAATCCTTCTCAGAGGGAATAGGATTTTTAGAAGTAGCAACTTCAGCAGCCTTAGAGCCCTGAGAAATAGTTTCAGGATCCGCAGAAGGGTTCTTAAATAAGAACAAATGGGAATCAGGAACCCTATAAAATCTATCAGGCTTAGAAGGAGCAGGAGGCATGGAATCAGGATTCAAATTAGCCTCAGAAAAAGCATCATCCACAATGTCAAGAACAGGAGGGATAGCCAAAGGCCTATGTTGAGGAAGAAGAAGGAATTCTCTAAGCCTCTTCTTGGAAGCAGAATAATCCTGACCTTCCCAATGAAAATGTTCCCTCATCTCATGTAAGGTTTCCCCAAAAGAAAAATCTTCAGGTGGAGAGGCAGAGGGCAAAGAGTCCTCAGCATCCGAACCCTCATAAGGAGGAAAAGAATATTCCTGATCAGAGGAAGAGACAGAAGATATAGAAGCCTGGTCAGAGGAATCCATAGGAACATCCTGTAGAGGCCTTTTCTCAGAGGGGGGGGTGAGAAACCCTAATCATTGTAAGCAAATCTTCAGCCATCCTTAACAATTGCTTCTGTGTCCTGGGAATAGATTCAGAAGTAGCTTGAGCAGGAGCTTTAGACTTAACAGGAGTCTTTGTCTTTGCCTTAGATATAGTAATGTGAGTAGGCCTGAATACCCCCTCAGAAGCCGGTACCTGCACAGCGGTTCCGGACCCATCTGAGGGAGCGACGTCTGAAGGTCCTGCAGCAGATAAAACAGTAGGCCTTGATGGCTCCCCATGGGAGTCCATATCGGCCATCGGTTCAGAAGTGGCGGACGACAGGGGCTGCAAAAGCGCCTCACTGACGACAGCCGAACCGGACGCTGGCTCCAGCTGCAACGAGTCCTGTTTGGACCTCGGAGGCCTATCCTTGTCTTTGCGCTTCTTTTGAATTCCAGTAGTGTCCGACGACATTCTGTAATTGAAGCGTCTGCCAAAGTAATTTAGAGCCCAGTCGTACCTGCGCTTGATAGTACGAGAAATGAACCTAGCACAGAACCGACAACAAGAAACGTTGTGGTCAGGGCCTAAGCAAGGTAGACAGTAAGAGTGGAAATCTTTATGAGGTATTTGTTTTCCACACGTAATACAATTAACTTTTTCTGACATCGGAGGAACAAGAAAAAGATTCCCCAACGGGGTACTTAGCTTTGAGAAGAGAAGTGAGAACTTCGGACTGACAACAACCAAATACGCTGTTCGAAAATCGCCAACCAACGACTTGCGAGCTGCTTTCCACCGCACGGCAAGAAAGACTGGAGAAGATGGCGTCGGCTGAGGGCTATGTACCAGAGCGTACTGACGTCAGGGTACTAGCTTGTACAGTCGACGCCAGACCCAGACTTTGGGATTCTGGCCGACCTCGGGCTGCCTGCCGGCAGGAGCACCCTACAGTTATGACTGCAACAGTGAAACACGAAGAACATCCATAGATGTCCTCTTCCATGTTGCAGGACTCAGTGTGAGATTACCCACCTCAGGTGACCCAAACATCAGCTCATACACAAATCTTAAGCCTGGTTGCTATAGGTGGGTGGGACATCACATGTAGGGCCATAAACCAGGGACCATAAATGTGATGTCTGCACACACAGACCTCAGAACTTAAATGCCCAGTCGGACAGTCTAGTAGAGAGAGCCAAATGATGTCTACAAGAGGTGCAAAGTGCCATTTGCTGGAAGTCTGACAGTCTAGGGGGTGCCCCAGGGTGCACTTTAGACACACCCAAAGGAATAAAGGGGATAGGTGTGGGGGGATACTGCAACATTGAAGAGGACATCTATGGAAACGGTAAGATTTTACAAAACTATTCTATGTCCTTCCATTCCTATGTTGCAGTACTCAGTGTGGGAGAGTACCACAGCTTAGGAAGAAAGGGTGTAGTAAGTAGCAGCCGATTCCAGAATGCCCTGCAGGATTGCTCTAGCAAACCCTGCCCTGGCTCTGGAGACATCATCCAATTAGTAGTTTCTGGTAAACGTGTGTATGGTAGACCAGGTAACCTTTGAGGATTTGTTTCAACACATAGTTATATTCCTGGAGCTATGTTACATTAATTTAAATCATACTATCTTTACCTAAATAGATTCTGTCTATTAGCTTTAAAGCAAAGAAAATATTATGATATAAAATTTATCTATTTATCCACTCATGCATTTTTAACTGTATGGTCTCATTCCATAGTATTATATTTTTTGCATTGCTATATACTTTTCAACCTCATAGTTATTTGTGCACCACTAGGTACGTTCATGCTTCAAGTTATTAGTACATTTCAATAGATTTTGTTTTGGGCTCTATTTAAACTGAGATATATTTTAAAAGTTATATGTCACTTGATTTGAGTTCCGAGTTGCATTTTCTGATGTTTTAATAACATACCTTTATAGCAAGACTTACTCAAGTATATATAAAAAATTTTTTAAATGACTTTACTTGGGTTTAAAAAGACATCGACAGAACTCACACTAATTATGTATGTACAAGAGGTTTTTAACTACTAATATTTTTTAGAAATGCCTTATAGTAATTTAGTGAACATTTTTATACAATTTTAAACAGTTATTTTAAATAATCTATATTAAATGAATGTATGCTTTGGTTACGATGGTAACCATTCAAACGCTTATACAGTGTTATATCCATCAGCATTTTAATGCCTAAAGTTTTCATTATCTTTTTATTGTTCTTTTTCATTGTGCTCTTTGCCCTTTTTTCTAAACATGAACCAACTGTTGAACTATATCAAGTTCTTTAAACATTTACTTGTCTGTTTAGTTGTATTGCTAACCGCAAACAAGTTCTTCTAGGGCTATACCTGTCAGCTGTCAGTTTTCAGCTGCACACTGCTTTACTACTTCCATTCATTTAAATACAAAACAATAGTTGATTTATAACAAGTTCCATGACAGTTTGTTTTATTTATTACATATACAATCTAGTATATATTTTAAACAATTTGCGCTAAATGTATGTAAGCTCTGGTCAAGTTGGTAATCGCATAAATGCTCATTCAGTATCATTTTTATTAACATTTTGATACGCAAAGTTCTCTTTGCCTTTTGTTTAAATATGGATCAATTGTTGAACTATACCAAGTTCTCTAAAGATTTAAATGTTTACTCATTTATTTAGATGTACTGGCAATCGCATATAAGTCTTTTTAGAACCATACTTGTCAATTTCAGTAGTGCAGCGTTCGCATTGTTTTTATTCATTTAAGCACAGAGTCTTAATAGAACTACATTAAGGTTTATGACTGTTCTTTAGTTTAATTCATTATATATATATAGATTTGTATTCTTAATTTGCAAACTGTAACATGAGTTATACGCAAAAAATTCATCGTTTCAGAATTTGTATCCAACATTAAAGCATCGCTTATAACAGTTTGTTATTTGATTTTGGAAGCTATGCATTGCTACTTTAAATAGTTAATGAGACACCCAATTATATAGGGCTTGGTTTTAATCTAACCAATTTATGTTGTATATAAGCACTGCAATATAAAACTTTTATTTGTCTGATGAAGCGTGGCTGTGACCACGCGAAAGCGCTTACCCTTCAACTATATCTATTACAATAAAGAAGAGTTTTACTTTTGCTACGGCTGCCGAGAACTTTTTTGAATTGTGGATTTGTAAAGCCTGTTTAACAGCAACCGCTCAGTATTTTAACCTCATTGCGTTGAGATCAGGTTTCTGCTTTTCGTAACCTTTGAGGATGCCACGACCCTGGTAGAATGAGCTCTTATTTCCCTGGAGCAGGTGCTTGCTGTGGTGGGAGCAGCAGAAGCAGACAGTTTTCCAGATCCAGCAGGAAATGGTTTGGTTGGAGACTGCCTTGCCCAGGGCTCTGGGGTGGAAGGATAAGAGTTGTTTGGAATTTCTGATACTTAGTTTTGTCTAAATAAAACCTTAGTCATCTGTGCACATCCAAGGAATGGAGTATCCTCTCACTGACATTAGTGGGAAAGGGGAAGAAGGTGGGCAGGTGAATGGAATGGTTTAAGGACAGTTCATTGATCATCTTTGGCATGAAGGAAGGGTTAGTGCACATAGTGCAGGGTGAGCAGGCCATGAAAGGTTGCAACTCTGACACCATTCTAGCAGAGGCAAGGGCCACGAGCAGTACAGTCTTCCATATGCACATCTGGAGCATTGCAGCAACTAGCTGGCTCGAATGGAGGCAGTGTGAATTTTTCCAGGATGAAGTTTAGGTCCCAATGAGGTGGGATGGGCTTTCTTGGTGGTCTGATGTGCAAGGCCCCTTTCAGAAATAATTTAACATCTAGCCTGGCTAGCAGAGGAGTTCTAGTGGTACGCAGGTAGAGATTGCAGACAGGTGGACTTTCACTGAAGAGTATGAAAGGCCAGCCATGATAAGTTCACACATGCAAGAACTAGAGGGGTGTCTGCTTGAAACAAATCCCTGTGCTTATGGAGACACTTGGAGAATCTTTCCCATTATGACATGCAAGATCACCTTGTAGCTGGATTTCCTGGCCTCCCGCAGGACTGAAAGCACATCCTCATAGTGGCGTCCGAAGGGAATTAAAAATTTATCACCCAGAGTATTAGACCCAACATCTGTAGGCAAGGATGAATGAGAGATCAATTCTATTAGAGTAGGTCCACCTTGAGGGGCAACTTGTGGTGATTACCCTTGGCTAGTGAAAGTAGTAGGGGGAAGTACAGTTGTGTACACTTACCATCAGTGTAGAGTGTATTCACTATTACAGTCATCACCTGTGGGTTTATCCCTGCTGTGGTATCCCTCGGTCGGCTCGAGAACCAGAGTCACTTTTACATTAGCTGCAATCCAAAGTCAGGTAGTCAGTGCTATAAAGGCAAGGCAGCTGACATCATTACATCAGTTTATCTTGCCCTAACTCGTCAGAAGCACAAGGAAATAAGGAAAAGTGGTCCTGGTGGCCAAAAGCCTCCGTGGGAAGCTTATGTTCCCCTAGGTGAAGATGTTATATGGGGGACAGAGGGAGGGAAAAGTACAGTTGTGTACCTACCATAAATGTAGATGTTAGAGTGTTTTCACTGTTGCAGTCATTACACTTGGGTTATCCTGCTGGCAGGCTACCCGCAGTCGGCCTGAATTCCGAAGTCCTGGTCCGGTGTCGGTTGCTGTCTCCTCTTCCCTGACGTCAGTGCACCAGTGGTATACAAGATGCAGCAGACGCCATTTTCTTCAGTTTTTCTTGCCCCAGATGTCAGGTGCCCCCAAGAAGGTAGGCAATACCTATTGCTTATAAAATATACAGTAAAATAAAAACAATAACTTCATCTACTAGCAAATACACCATATAGGTTGTATAAGATAGAGAAGTCCCAGCAAAGAAAGGGGGATGGAGGGTGGGTAACCTGGACTGCAACAGTGAATACACTTAAACATTTACATTTATGGTAGGTACACAACTGCACTATGTTCATCGTGTTTCACTGTTGCAGTCATTACACTTGGGTTGAATCCCAAAGCTGAGATAGGGCGTCTGGGTCTAAATAGGATTAGGAGTGGCTATGAGGCCCTGCAGAACTGCAGTGGCAAAGCCTTCTCTGGATTTCGAGTAAAGAGGTAAGTGCTTGGTAAAAAGTGTGCACTGAACTCCAAGTTGCAGCCTCCAAAATTTCCTTGGTTGGTACCCCTCTGAGAAAGGCTGTTGAAGTGGCTGCTGCCCTGGTAGAATGTGGCCTAATATTCTTAGGCACTGACTTGCCATGCTATGCATAGGAGAAATGAATGCAGTGTCCTATCCATTTTGAAATAGTCTGCTTTGAGATGGCCTTTCCTTGTGATCCTGCAGCATATGCTACAAACAGTTGCTCAGTTTTTCTGAAAGCTTTTGTTTTGTCCAAGGAGAAGCGTAGCTGCCTGTGTATGTCCAAAGAGTGCAGAAGTCTCTCCCCTTTATTCTGGGGATTTGGATAAAATGTTGGCAAATGAATGGTTTGGTTAAGAGCCACACTAGATCCTACCTTTGGCATAAATGTTGGGTTTGTCCTTAGAGAAAGCCTGTCCAGATGAAAATTGATAAAAGGTTCCACTGCCATTAATGCCTGTAACACTGAGACTCTTCTTGCTGAAGTTATTGCTAGGAGCAGAGCAGTTTTCCATAAGAGTTTTATATCAGCTGTATTGGCTGGCTCAAAAGGAGGCAGTGTGAGCTTTTCCAAAACAAAGTTGGGGTCCCATGTAAGTATCAATGCTCTCCTTGGGGGTCTTATATTTTTTGCCCCTCTGAGGTACTGTCTTAGCAGTGGATGTGAGAAAATAGGAGGTTCCTTATTGTAATGAGCTGAAATGGCAGAGGCATGGATCTTAACTGACGAGAAGGATAGGCCTTTGTCCAGCATCTCAGTTAAGTATTGTAAAATTTAAACAATATTTGGAACAAGTGGTTCAAGTCCTTGTGCCTGGTTCCAAGCACAGAATCTCTTCCATTTTTCTGCATAAGATTTCCTGGTGCTGGGCCTGCTGGCTTCCAAAATAACATCCATAACAGCTTTAGAGAGAGGTGTGTTCTGAGTGGCTATATTATTTGCCATGCAGCCAGATTTAAGGTTCTGAGTTGGCTGTGCAGGATCAGATTGTTTTGTTGAGCCAGAAGATGAGGAATTTGAGTTAAAGTCCAGGCCTGGCCTTGAGACAAGCTCTTTAGGATTGGGTACCAGTGCTGGCGTGGCCAGTCTGGGGCAATCGATCATTTTTGGCTTCTCTTGTCTGACTTTTAGGAGTATCTTGGGAAGGAGAGGCAGTGGTGGAAAGGCATAAACTGTTACGGTTTTCCAGCTGAATGATGGAGCATCCACTTTCCATGCTTGTGAGTGATATGTCCTTGTGCAGAATCTCTGTAGTTGGCAGTTGTGAGGGGAGGCAAAAATATCTATGTCTGGGCATCCCCATTTCCTTGTTATTATGCTGAATACCTGTGGATCTAGTTTCCACTCGTGAGGGTCCATGAGGTTTCTGCTTAGTTCGTCCGCCAGAGTATTTTTCTTTCCTGGCAGGAACTGTGCCTGCAGATGTACTTGATAGGTCAGTGCTGTGTTCCACAAAGTCATGGCTTGACTGCAGAGGAGGTAGGAATGTGTGCCCCCTTGCTTATGTACCAAATAACTGTAGTATTGTCCGTCTTTAGTAATAGTTGTCCTGGATGTAGTAGATCCCTGAAGGCTGTCAGGGCATTCTGTACAGCTAGCATCTCTTTTTGATTGATATGAAGATGCATTTGGTCCGAGGGCCATGTGCCCTGAATACATTTCCTGCCATGTGTGCCCCCCAGGCATAATCCGATGCATCTGTTAGTGTCTGGCTGGCTGTGGGTAAAGTGAAACGCTGTCCCTTGCTGTGGTGACAGGCCAGTGCCCACCATCGAAACTCCTGTTGCAGGCAAGGAATAAGAGTTATTATTGTTTCCAGGCTGTGGCAATGTTGAGTCCAAACACTTTTTAGATACCATTGTAGCTTCCTCATATGCAGTCTTGCATATGGAATTAGCAGGATGCCATGAAGCCCAAAGCCTGCAGAATTTTTCTTAAAGGTAGCTGGGTCTTTGTTGTCATCATTTGAAAGTAATGAGTCAGTTGCCTTTGCTTGTCTGGCGTGAGATAAGCCATCTGGGCAGTTGTATTTAAGCTTGCACCCAGGAATATTAACTCTTGACAGAGCACTAGTTTTGATTTATTTTCGTTTACTGTGTACCCTAGGCAAATTAGTAATCTTTTTGCCAACGCCAGATGCTTTAGTAGAATGTCCTTGCTCTCTGCTTGAATAAGGCAGTCGTCCAAGTAAGGATATATTTTAATTCCTTTTTGTCTGCAAAATGCAATTACTGATGCCAGGCATTTTGTGAAGACCCTGGGCGCAGTAGATAAGCCAAAGGGCAGTGCAGAGAATTGGTAATGCATTGAGCCAGCTATGAATCTGAGGTATCGTCTGCAAGATTGTCTGATTGGGACATGCAGGCATGTCTCTGAGGTCCAAAGTAACTAGCCAAGCCTTCTTGCCCAGCATGGGTAGAAGTTGTTGCAGTGTCAACATTTTGAATTTTGGAACATCCAGGAAAGTATTTAGAATAGACAGGTCCAGTATTGGTCTCCAGGCTTTGTCCTTTCTGGGTACCAAAAGTCTTGAGTAAAATCCTTGTCCCTGTTCTTGCTGTGGTACTTTTTGAATAGCCCACATGTCCATGAGAGCAGAAATTTGTTTTTGTGCCTCTGCCCATTGATTTTGTGGCAGGTCTGGCATACCTTATGACCTTGGTAGGGTGTGAAAGTGGTACCTGTAACCCTGAGAAACAATATTCAGTACCCATTTGTCCTGGGTGATGTGCCAATTTTGAGAGAAAAGCGCTAGTTTTCCCCCTAAGGGTGCTGCCAAAAGGTAAGTGCTTGGCATTTGTAGAGGAGTCATTGGGATTGTTTCCTATAAGATTGTGATTTGTCTTCTCCACCTTTGGGGGCTGAAGCACCCCATTGTTTAGGTCTGTATGAGCCTTGGGGCTGAGATTTGCCTCTTGGGCATCTGTATCTGCCTCTTTGTGGCCTGACACTGGAAAGGACCAATTTTTAGAAGGCCAGTTCCCATTAAAGCTAGGTGGCTGAACCTATAAGAAATCCTTTACTGTCTGCATTGATTTTGCTTTATCCTTCATTTTCTTTAACACCTCTTCTGCCTTAACACCAAACAAAGTATCATGCTGTAATGAAGCATCCAATAATTTTGCTTCAACATGATCAGGTAAACTCTCTACTTTTAACCAAGCATGCCTTTGAATGACAGAACCTGTAACTGCGGCTCTACAAGATGCCTCTAATGAATCAAAACTACATTGCAAAGTATGCTTTCCCACTTGTTCAGCTGCATGCAATAAATCCTGCATTTCCTTGTTTTCAGGACATTCAGATCTTGTAAGCATTTTCTGTTTTAGCAAAGACATTAGGTATTGTTGATATTTAAGCATATGAAACTGGCAGTTTAAAGCACTTGCAGCTAAAGTAGCAGAGGTGCAAACTTTTCCCCCCATCTGTCCAGTGCTCTAAAATCCCTATCAGAAGGAACAGGGTTTTTTGCAGTGGAAGCCTAGACTCCCTTTGGGGACCTGAGAAATAGTTTCTGGATCAGCAGCAGGGTTTTTATAAAGAAATTTAAGAGAATCTGGAACCCTGTAGTACCTATCTGGCTTAACTGGTGCAGGGGGTAAAGAAAGCTTTGTGTTTTATAAAGGTGTTTTTATTCAACTGTTTTTTTTTTGTGCAGGGGGTAAAGAATCAGGAGTCAAACTGGATTCAGAAAAAAACATCAACAATATCTAGTACAGGGGGGATAGCAAGAGGCCTGTGCTGAGGCAATAAAAGAAAATCTGAGCCTTTTCTTGGATTCTGAATAATCCTGACTCTCCCAATGGAGATGTTCTCTCATGGTGTGCAGGGTTTCCCCAAAAGAGTAGTCCTCGGGAGGAGAGGCTGAAGGGATAGATTCTTCAGCACCAGAGTCCTCAGAGGGAGGAAGAAAACATCCCTGTTCTGAAGAGGAATCAGAAGTAATAGAAACCTGGTCAGAGTAGTCAGTCAGTGTCTTGCCTAGGCCTTTTATCAGGAGGGGGATGGGAGCTCCTGATCAAAGTAATTAGGTCCTCTGCCATTTTGAGCATCTGTTTCTTTGGCATGGATGACTGTCCAGGAGAATGCTGTACTTGTTTCTTTGTCTTTAAAGGTGCTGTAGACTTTGCCTTGGCTGCTGAAGAGGTCTTGATAGTAAGCTGTGTAGGTCTGAAAACACCCTCAGAAGCCGAAGCCTGCTCAGTGGCTCCGGACCAATCTGAGGGAATTGTTTCCGTAGGCCCAATACCCTGAGTTTCCAGAGGCCTAGCTGTCTCCATGTGGGCGTCGGAGGTGGCCTGTGGCTCTGAGGTAGCGGGTGTCAGGGGCTGCGAAAGTGCCTCACTGAAAACCGGCGACTAGCCTAGAAGAGGCTTAGTCGTTGGTTTTGGACCTCGGATGCCTGTCTTTCTTTGTCCTTGCGCTTTTTATGGACTCCGGTCATCGGTTGTTCCGATGGCATTATATAGTTAATCCTTCGGCCAAAGTAATGAAAAGCAAAATCAACAGACTCTTAATAGAGCATTGGTTGAATCTAGCACAAAACAGACAACAAGCAACGTCATGGTCAGGGCCTAGGGCAAGGAATACAGTAAGAATGAAAATCCTTATGAGATATTTGCTTCCCACAAGAAATATAATTGTTAACATTTACTGACATCGGACTGGAGCAAGAAAGTTTAGCTTTATTTAAGACTTTGGATCTGAAATTCAAATTTGAAAATCTCAGGAGTCGGCCGAGCGGCACTTGCAAACTGCTTTTGCTTCGGGCACCGCATGGCAAGAAAGACTGAAGAAAATGGTGTCTGCTGCATCTTATATACCCCTGGCGCACTGACATCAGGGAAGAGGAGACAGCAAGACACCGGGTCAGGACTTTAGAATTCAGGCCGACTGTGGGTAGCCTGCCAGCAGGATAACCCAAGTGTAATGACTGCAACAGTGAAACACTATGAACATCTAGGACTGCAACAGTGAATACACTCAGTCATCTACATTTATGGTAAGTGTACACAACTGTACTATGTTCGTGTTTCACTGTTGAGTAATCTGTAGGGAGGATTCCCAAAGCTGAAGAGAGGGGTGGAAGGAAAGGTAGTCCTAGGCTTGGGACAGCAGGCCCTGCAGAACTGCAGAGGCAAACCCTGCCCTAGACAAGAGGTAGGTGGTAATGCTTTGTAAAGTTATGGACAGAGGTCCAGGTAGCAGCTTCCAAGATGTCCCTGGTGGGGACTCTCCTGAGGAAGGCTGTGGAAGCTGCTCTAGTGGAAAGGGTACAGACAGACGTGGGGGGGGGGGGGTTGCCATGTAGTCTGTAGCAAAAATGGTAACAGTGTGATATCCATTTGGAAATGGGCTTCCCCTTTGCCCCAGAGGCAAAGCTGACAAGTAAATCCAACACACAAATTCCACCTCACCAGGTGTGAAAATCACTAATAAAACTAAAAATAAAAAACAGCACAGTGGCAGGACAGAGAACCAGCTTTATTCGTGACTAAGCGTTTTCACTTTCAAATCCTAGGCATCAGAGTCACTTAACATACAAATCATTTCCTTTTTATAGTAAAATACACATGAAATCAAGTCATTCAGCAAATACATCACTTCCTATTTACATTAAAATACACATGACATCAGACATAGAAAAGTTCAATCACTGCAATTCTTGTTTAAAATCTTGTGCAGTATACTTGTATTAAATATAAAATCTATATTAAACATGTTAAAAATACTAAAATGATTTGTAAACCACCCTTTTGACAAAGAACACACTGGCTGAATTAAATATTAAGACTTCAATTTGGGAAGGGGAACAATAGAGATATTGTTATTAATACCTGGAGAATTCTTAACATTTAGTGTCAATTGCCATTTTATCTTAGTTCTAAAATCACTTTAGTATTGCCACCTCTTCCCCTTTTCTGCACTATGTCAATAATGAAAAAAAGAAACCTCATAAAATTCTGACATATGACAGAATGTCTGTAAAGGGCACTACTTATCTTACTTTTTAATGTCCCTCACATGCTCGGCAATTCTATCTTTCAATCTCCGTATGGTTTTACCAACATAGAATGCCGAGCATGTGGAACATGTTGCTAGGTAAACAACACTTGTAGTATTACATGTTCCCCTACCAGGACATGACAAAGTGTGGGGATAGCCATCTAAAACTACATAATGGCCATCGTTGATAAACTTGCAATAATTGCAAGAACCGCACTTGTACATCTTAGAGACATGCTCCCAGTCCTGATCTATCTCTCGCAATTCAAGAAGATCCTTGAAATTACTTCCTCTACTGTATACCACCTTTGGTGCTACACCTAACCTCTGACTAAGATCAAAGAAAATTTTCCAAGCAGTGCTTAAAATACCGACAAGCCTGGGGCAATCCTGATTATACTTTAATACCATAACATTACTGCCCACCGCATGTGGGGTCAGCCATGTTAGATTCTAATGATAAAAATCGGTCGAGAGAGTGTAGACCTCTTTCTCCAGATCTCTCTCTCGGTGTTGAGCAACAATCTGCGTGGGTAACCTCTGTTGCTAAACATCCCTATGAGTGTGTACAATTCCTTACTGAAATCATCACCCTGACTAATCAGCCTAGATAGCCTACACATCTGGCCCCTCACCACTCCACATTTCTGATGTTAGCATTCTGAACCTGGGGACCACCAGGGAGGTGTACAGAATGGAGAGATCAAGGATGGGGCATCATTGGGATCCAATATCCTAGACCTGGTCATTAAAAACATGGGAAAAGCACAGTTTTGTACCTACCATAAATGTAGATGTCCGAACAGAATAGCATCTGCAGTCATAAGAAATGGGTTGTCCTGTCAGGCAGCCCTTCGGTCGGCCGGATTCCAAAGTCTGGGTCCGGCTTCGGCTGATGTCGCACTTCACCCGACGTCATCTCTGCTGGTCTTCGGGTATAAAGGCATCAGCCGACACCATTTTCCTCAGTGTTTCTTGCCCCAGATGCCAGTTGCCCTCTCGGAAAGCTAAATTTTGGATAAATGCCAATGTTTCCAAAATAGTAGAAGGCAAACACAAAAAATAAGCATGTATGTACATATATACAAACAAATACACCATAAGAGACTCCCCCCCCAGCTAGCTATTAGGAGGGTAAATACCCTAGGAGTACCACAGAGGGGAAGGAGGGTGGGTAATCCTGACTGCAGATGCTATCCTGTTCGGACATCTACATTTATGGTAGGTACAAAACTGTACTATGTCCTTCAAGGATGCATCTGCAGTCATAACAAATGGGTAGAATACCATAGCCAAACTAGGGGAGGAGGAAGAAGAATTATGGTGTAGTTAGGATCCCTTGCAATACAGCAGTGGCAAACCCTGCTCGGGATCTAGAGTACAGAGGTAAATTATAATGCTTGGCAAATGTATGCACGGAGGTCCAAGTAGCCGCCTCAATAATGTCCTTGGTTGCCACTCCTCGTAAGAAAGCTGTGGTAGTGGCTGTAGCCCTTGTAGAATGAGGTCTTATGTTCTGTGGAACTGGTTTTCCATGGTAGGAGTAACAGAATCTTATGCAATTTCCTATCCATTTGGAGATTGTCTGTTTGGAAATTGCTTTTCCTTCCCTTCCTGTTGCATAGGCTACTAAAAGCTGGTCAGTTTTTCTGTTACTTTTGGTTCTGTCCAGGTAGTAGCGTAACTGTCTATGTACATCCAAGGTATGCAGCAGCCTTTCCCCCCTGTTCTGTGGATTGGGAAACAAGGTAGGTAGGTGGATTGCCTGGTTTAAAGACACTCTGGATACCACCTTAGGCATAAATGTAGGATTAGTTCTCATGGACACTCTATCTTGATGGAAGATTAGGAAGGGTTGTACTGCCATTAAGGCCTGTAGTTCCAAAACCCTCCTTGCTGAAGTAATTGCCAGTAGGAAAGCAGTTTTCCATGATAGGTGTTGAAGATCTGCTGTTGCTGCTGGTTCAAATGGAGGGAGTGTCAATTTTTCTAGCACAAAGTTCAAGTCCCATGCTGGTAATGGTGGTTTCCTAGGAGGTTTTACATTCTTGATCCCTCTGAGGAATTGCCTGAGTAGAGGATGTTAAAAGACAGGTGGATCAAGCTGTATTCTGCGGAAATAGCTGATGCATGTATCTTGATGGAGGAATAGGACAGGCCCGTATGTAGAAGCTCTGCCAAGTACTCCAGGATGTTAGCAATATCTATGTTCGAGACATCTTTTCCTCTTTCAGTACTCCAAATGACAAACCTTTTCCATTTTCCTGCATAGTTCCTTCTTGTTGAAGGTCTGCGGGCTTCAAGGATAATGTCTTTAACCCTTTGGGATAAGTCTGGGTTAGTAGCTGTTATGTGATGTTCCAGGCAGTCAGTTGCAAGGTTTTTAGGTTTGGGTGCATGATGTTGTAGTTGTTCTGAGTTAACATCAAAGGCATCAGGGGTATTGGCCACATTCTCCCCTGAGACATGCTCCTCAGCAAAGGATACCAGTGTTGTCTTGGCCAATTCGGAGCCATCAGAATTATCCTTGGACGTTCCTCTTTGATTTTCAGTAGTACCTTGTGCATCAAAGGAAGAGGTGGAAATGCATATGCTGTCAGGCCTTTCCAACTGAAGGATAGAGAGTCCACCTTCCATGCTAGTGGGTGGCATGTCCTTGTGCAGAATTTTTGAGCTGGTGATTGAGTGGGGATGCGAATAGGTCTATTTGTGGCATTCCCCATTTCTTTGTGATGGCCTTGAAGATGTCGGTGTAGCATCCATTCGTGAGCATCCGAGGTGGTTCTGCTTAACATGTCTGCTAGGGTGTTTTCTTTTCCGGCACAAATATTGCCTGTAACTGGATGTTGTAGCTCAGAGCCATATTCCAAAGGTCCAGAGTCATTCTGCATAGGGGGTATGAATGAGTGCCTCCCTGTTTGTTGATGTACCACATGACTGTGGTGTTGTCTGTCCTTATCATTAAATGGCCTTCTTTGAGGAATGGTTTGAATTTCTGGATTGCTAGTTTTACTGCCAGCATTTCTTTTTGGTTTATGTGCAGGTGCAGCTGGTCTGGAGTCCACAATCCTTGTATGCACTTGTCCAACATGTGCGCCCCAGCCTAGGTCTGAGGCGTCCGTTGTGATGGTTTGGTTTGCTTGAAAGTTGTGGAAGGGCAAGCCTGGGTTTGACTGGCATGCTTGAGCCCACCATAGGAACTCTTGTTTCAGGCATGGGATTAGTGGGATTTCGGTTTCTAAGCTGTGCCTGTGTTGAGACCATAAATTCTTTAGGTACCACTGTAGTTTTCTCATATGCAGTCTGGCATGGGGACCAGGATTATGCATGATGCCATGAAGCCCAAGGCCTGCAGTACTTTTCTTGCTGTTAGTTTGTGCTGCTTTGTTAATGCCAAGAAGTAAAGAGGGAGTTGTGCTTGTTTTTCTGCAGTTAGGAATGCCATTTGTTTTACTGTGTCCAATTCCACACCCAAGAATGTTCTTGTCTGGGATGGTATCAGTCTTGACTTTTTTAAATTGACTGTGTATCCCAGGGCTTGTAGTAAGCAAATGACTCTTTGTAAATCTGTTGTCAGCTTGCTTTTGTTGTCCGCTTGTAACAGGCAGTCGTCCAGGTATGGATAAATTTGGATTCCCTGTAGCCTGCAATGAGCGATTACTGATGCCAGGCATTTTGTGAATACTCTGGGCACAGTAGATAAGCCAAAGGGCAATGCTGAGAATTGATAATGCTCTGATCCTGCAAGAAATCTGAGGTATCTTCTGCAATTTGGTCGTATGGGGACGTGCAGGTATGCCTCCTTGAGATCTAGAGTTACCAGCCAACACTCCTTGCCCGGCATGGGAAGAAGTTGCTGTAGGGTCAGCATTTTGAATTTTGGTACAATGATGTATGTGTTTAAGACGGACAGGTCGAGAATAGGTCTCCAACTTTTCTCTTTTCTTGGTACTAGGAAGAGTCTGGAGTAGAATCCTTTGCCCTGTTGTGTTATTGGTACTCTTTCCACAGCTCTCATCTTTGTTAATTGAGCTATCTGCTTTAGAGCTTCTGTTTTTTGATTTGGAGGTAGGTTTGGCATTCCTCTTTTTACTGGTAAGGTGTGGAAGTGGAACCTGTAGCCTTGGTCTATGGTTTGCAAAATCCACTTGTCTTTTGTGATATAGTGCCAATTTTTCGAAAATAAGGCTAACTTTCCGCCTAAAGGTGCTGCTATTTGCTCCCTGGTAGGCGGTGTCAGAGTCAAGTCACTGTGATTGTCCTGTTGCAGTGGCAGTGGTTGTGTCTGTGCCTATTGCCTTGCCACTGGCGTCCTCTATAGGCACCTCCTCTGGATTGATTTCTGACTCTAGAGCGTCTATTCCTGCCTCTGAGATTTTGAGGAGTCTGGAAAGGACCAATTTTTGGCAGGCCAGTTCCTGCTAAACCTTGGGGGCTGAACCTGTAAGAAATCCTTAACTGTTTGTACAGATTTTGCCTTCTCTTCCATTTTCTTCATTACTTGCTGAGCAGGTGTACCAAATAGACTGGCCTTATCCATAGGAGCGTCTAACAGCTTTGCTTTAACATGATCAGGCAAAACCTGTTCCTTCAACCATGCATGCCTTCTTATCACTGTGCCAGTCATGGCTGATCTAAATGAAGCCTCCAGTGCATCATAGCCACATTTTAAAGAATGGTTACTAACCTGCTGAATGTTATTCACCATTTCTAAAACATATTTCTTATCTAAGGAGTCATCAGAGGACAGCTTCTTAGTTAACTGATCAAGCATAAACTCTTGGTATTGGATCATGTGAAACTGACAGTTTAAAGCTCTAGCTGAGAGAGTAGCAGAGGTGTAAACTTTTTCCCCATCTCTCTAAGGACCTGGATTCCCTTTCAGAAGGAGAGGGTTTTGCTGAGGTCGAAGCTACTGCCTTAGGCCCCTGGGATATAGTCTCAGGATCTGCAAGTGGGGCCTTGTATAGGTGGTGATGAGTGTCTGGCACCCTGTAAAATCTATCTGGTTTGGCAGGGGCTGGAGGTAAAGTATCAGGAGCAGTGCAAACATCATTAAATGCATCATCCACAACAGGCAGAACTGGAGGTATAGCTAAGGGCCTATGTTGTGGTAAGTGCAGAAAGGTCCTAAGCCTTCTTCTTGAATCTGAGAAATCTTGTCCCTGCCATTGGAATTGTTCTCTCATGGCATGTAAGGTTTCCCCAAAGGAAAATTCCTCTGGTGGAGAGGCAGATGGAATGGATTCTTCAGCATTGGAATCTTCATAAGTAGAAAAAGGAGCCTCTGGCTGATCTGTAATGTCTGAGTCATCCGAAGAATCAGAGGACACTGGCTCGGGGGGCTCTGCTCTAGGTCTCTTTTCTGGAGGCTGAGAGGCCCTGTCTGGGTGAGATTGGGATCCCCTAATTAAGGAGATTAAATCCTCTGCCAGAGTAAGCATTTGTGAACTAGAAGTGGGCCTATGTGATTTAACAGTTTTGGCTGCTTTAGCCCTGGCAAAGGCCTTTATAGACATGGCTGCAGGAGGCCTAGCAGCACCACGTGCTGGGGTAGAGACATCCAAAGGGATGGTGTCTGATAATTCACTAGGAACCACAGTAGTAGGCAAAACTTCAGAGGCCGATTCAACTAAGGTAGCTGGAGCCTCAGTAGTAGTCATGGATTCGGCTGAAGATTGACCCGTTTTCTCGGTTTCGGCCGAAACAGAGACACTCATGCTTGCTTAACCGTGGTTTCGGCGAAACCGCGGACCGCAGTGTCGGTCTTTTCTTTCGTTTTTAACAATTTGGGTAGTCGGAGGATCCGACTGCATAATGTACGCAAAATCTGAGCCGAAAAACTGTTCAGCAAACTCCGACCGACGCCTAAGCGTTCGCCGGTTGAAGGAAGCACAGGCTAAACAGGCTGCTACGTCGTGGTCTGGGCCTAAACAAGGTAGGCAGTAAGAGTGGAAATCTTTATGAGGTATTTGTTTCCCACAAGTTAAACAGTTATTTACTTTTTCTGACATCGGCTGAGGCAAGAAAGAGTCCCCAACGGGGTACTTAGCTTTTTAGAAGTCTTCGAAGTAGTATTCGGTAGTAGTAATCTCTGGATCTGACCGACCGGCACTTGCGAACAGCTTCTGCTTCGGGTGCCACACGGCAAGAATGACTGAGGAAAATGGCGTCGGCTGATGCCTTTATACCCGAAGACCAGCAGAGCTGACGTCGGGTGAAGTGCGACATCAGCCGAAGCCGGACCCAGACTTTGGAATCCGGCCGACCGAAGGGCTGCCTGACGACAGGACAACCCATTTGTTACGACTGCAGATGCATCCTTGAAGGACATCAGACCATAAGCTAATCATACGACATCCACATCCCACCCTCTCAGTAAGAAAACCTCCATAAAAAAATGTCCCCAAAGCAAACTTCATGCTACTCAAGTCAGAAGTGACAAACTTTTTGACACCCATGCAGACGGGAACTGAAAGTTCGACTGCTGAATCCTTCATTAAGGCACTGTACAAGCACATCCACTCGTGCATGAATTGTGCCATCCCCAAAAGAACCAAGACGCTCTCCACCAAAAAAGGAAGCCAATTGGGTGGTCCCTTGCCATAAACAAACTTAACAAAAAGAAGCTATTGCATAAGAGGAAAATCCCAGGATGCAAAAAAACTCCTTTATCAGCCTCAGTAAGAAGCAGAGATCCCTCAAAATCCTCCAAAGCTAGTTATGAAAATAAAATTGCCAAAGGTTCCAAAGACAACCACAAGGCATTCTATAGCTATGTTAAAAATCAAAATGGCAATGCTCAGATCTGCTCTGAGCTACAACAAAGTCATTAAATATACTGATCCAAAGGATATTGCCAATATCCTGGCAGATCGATTCAGTACAAACTTTACCCCCCTCTCACCCCCTAAAGGGCCCATCTCAATACCGAAAGATTGCCAAATTTCAGTAATAACGGCCACAGAGAAAAAAAATGCACACTCCAAAGCTAAGAATACAGCATCTATGGGATCAGACGACATCCCAGATTGTGTACTACATTAACTACAAAATGAACTGGCACGTCACAAGTGTCATATTTAATCATAGCCTCACCACAGGCTTTGTGCCCACTGAGTGGCATAAAGCTACAGTTATCCCACTCCACAAGAGGGAATCCACCTTGGATCCCAGGAAAGTACAGTTGTGTACACTTACCATAAATGTAGATGTTAGAGTGTATTCACTGTTGCAGTCATTATATTTGGGTTATCTGCTTGCAGTAGCCCTCAGTCGGCCTGTAACAAAGTCTTGAGAGCTGCGTCGGTTGCTGTCCCTTCTTCCATGACTTCAGGTCGTCAGGGGTATAAAATATGCAGACGATGCCATTACATCAGTTTTTCTTACCCCAGATGTCAAGTGCCCCCCTAATGGGAAGCAATTAAATATATAAATACAAGGATATACCTCAAACAAAAAAGCAAATACACCAAAAACCTTTTTGAGTATAGTGAGAGTAGAGGTATAGCCAAAGAAGAAAGGAGGCTGGAGGGAAGGTAAACAGGACTGCAGCAGTGAATACACTAACATCTACATTTATGGTAAGTGTACACAACTGTACTATGTTCTTCGTGTTTCACTGTTGCAGTCATTACATTTGATTAGATTCCCCAAGCTAAGGTTGGGAGGAGGAAGTTAAACAGAATTAGGACCAGCTATAAGACCCTGCAAGACTGCAGTGGCAAAACCAGCTTTGGATTTAGATCAAATTGGCAAATGATAATGCTTGGTGGAAGTTTGTACAGAACTCCAGATAGCAGCTTCTAGTATGTCCCTAGTAGGGACACCCCTGAGAAAGGCTGCAGAAGTAGATGCAGCCCTGGTTGAATGGGGTCTGATGCCCTGTGGGATAGATTTTCCATGGTGCTTATGGCAGAAGTGAATCCTATCCGTTTTGAAATAGCATTCCCCTCTGAACCTGCAGCACATGCCACCAGCAGTTCAGATTTTCTTTGAGGTTTAGTCCTGTCCAAGTAGAATCTAAGCTGTCTGTAGTATCCGTTCCCCTTTGTTCTGTGGGTTAGGAAAAAAGGTAGGCAAAATGAACGGAGTGATTAAGAGCCACACTGGATACCACCTTGGGCATGAAGGAGGGATTGGTTCTGAGGGACACTGTCTGCATGAAAGATGATGAAAGGTTCCACTGCCATAAGGGCCTGTAATTCGGATAACCTTCTTGCAGAAGTGATTGCTAAAAGGAAGGCTGTTTTCCAGGAAAGAAATTTTAATTCTGCAGTAGCAGCTGGCTAGAAAGGAGGAAGAGTGAGTTTTTCCAATACAAAGTTAAGATCCCAGGCCGGACTTGGAGCTCTCCTGGGTGGCTTTAAATTTTTTGCCCCTATGAAGAACTGCTTGAGCAGTGGGGTGAGAAGAGGGGAGGCTCTGTGTTATGATCTGAAATGGCTGAGGCATGAATTTTGATGGAGGAGAACAAGCCCAAGCCCTTATGAACCATCTCAGTCAAGTATTGTAGAATCTGAGGTAAATTGGCCACTGCTGCGTTCATTCTTTGAGATTGGTTCCAGGCACAAAATCTTTTCCATTTTGCAGCATAGGATTTTCTAGTACAAGGCTTCCTGGCCTCTAAAATGATATCCATCACTGATTTACTGAGGGATGGTAAAGGAGATATTAGGTAATTAGCCAGGCTGCTAGGTTCAGGGTTTGCAGTGGAGGGTGCAGGATCTGGTTCTCCTGCTGAGACAACAGGTAAGGAGAGTCTGAGGCAGGTGCCATGGAGCCAAGCGTGATGCACTGCACAGGAGAGGGTACCAGTGTTGGCGTGGCCAGTCTGGTGCAATTAAAATCGTCCTTGGCTTGTCCTGTTGGATCTTTAGTAGTACCTTGGAGAGCAGAAGCAGAGGAGGAAAGGCATAAACTGATATGTTTTTCCAGCTGAAGGACAGAGCATCCACTTTCCAAGCTAGCTTGTGGGGAATATTTGTGCAAAATCTGTCCAGTTGATGGTTCTGGGGGGAGGCAAACAGGTCTATATATCTGGGCTTCCTCATTTGCATGTCAACATGTTGAAAATCCTTGGTTCCAGTTTCCACTCGTGTGGGTCCATGAGGTTTCTGCTTAGTCCGTCTGCCAGTGTATTTAGTTTTCCTGGCAGTAATTGAGCTTGTAGATTCACTTGGTAGTTCAAGGCTGTGTTCCACAATGCCATGGCTAGTCTGCAAAGGGAGTAAGAATGTGTACACCCCTGCTTATGTACCACATGACAGTGGTGTTGCCCTTCTTTACCATTAGTTATCCTGGAAGAATGTGGTCCTTGAAGACTGTCAGAGCATTCTGTACAGCAAACATTTCCTTTTGATTTATGTGCAGGTGCATTTGACTTTGGTTTCCATTTGCCCTGAATGCAATTCCCTGCCAGGTGAGCCCCCCATGCATAGTCTGATGCGTCTGTTAAGATTTGGGCGGCAGGGTGTAATGTGAATGGTAGTCCCCTGTTTAGGTGACAGGCCTCTGCCCACCAAAGGAACCCTAGGCGTAGGCAAGGTATGATGGGAATCCTTGCTTGTAGATCATGTGGATGTTGACACCATAGGCATTTGAGATACCATTGTAGATGTCCTTCAAGGATGCATCTGCAGTCCTTACAAATGGGTTGTCCTGTCGTCAGTCAGCCCTTCGGTCGGCCGGATTCCAAAGTCTGGGTCTGGCTTCGGCTGGTGTCGCACTTCACCCGTCATTGCGGCAGTTATTCGGGTATAAAGGCATCAGCCGACGCCATTTTCCTCAGTCTTTCTTGCCGCGTGGCGCCCGAAGCAGAAGCTGTTCACAAGTGCCGGTCGGTCAGATCCAGAGATTACTACTACCGAATACTACTTCTTAGACTTCTATAAAGCTAAGTACCCCATTGGGGACTCTTTCGTGCCTCAGCCGATGTCAGAGAAAGTTAATAACTGTTTATCTTGTGGGAAACAAATACCTCAAAGATTTCCACTCCTATTGCATACATTGTTTAGGCCCAGACCACGACGTAGCAGCTTGTCTAGCCTGTGCTTCTTTTAACCGACGGACGCTTAGACGTCGCTCGGACTTTGCTGAACAGATTTTCGGCTCCGATTTTGCCTACATTATGCCGTCGGATCCTCCGACTACGCAAATAACTAAAAGCATAAAGAAAAGGACCGACACTCGCGGTCCGCGGTTTCGGCTGAAGCCGCGGTTAAGCAATCCACGAGTGTCTCTGTTTCAGCCGAAACCGAGCAAGCGGTTCTTTCTTCAGCCGATAACTTGCCTTCTACAGAGGCCTCTTCTATTCTGGTAGAAACGGCTTCTGAAATCCAGCCTTCTGTTGCGATTTCACAGGATTTATCAGACACCATTCCACTAGATATTTCTACCCCTGCACGTGGAGCTGCTAGGCCTCCTCCAGCTATGTCTATTAAGGCCTTTGCCAGGGCTAAAGCAGCCAAAACTTCCAAACCTGTGCCTGCCAAGCCCCCTCTCACAGGCCCAGCACCAGCTCCCATATGCTTTCTTTGGCACAGGATCTCATCACTTTAATCCGTGGATCCCAGCCTCATCCAGACAGGGCCTCTCCCTCCTCCAGAAAAGAGGCCTAGAGCAGAGCCCCCTGAGCCAGTAGCCACAGATGATTCTTCTGATGATTCAGAACATACAGATCCTCCTGAGGCTTCTTATTCTCCTTACGAAGACTCCGATGCTGAGGAGTCCATCCCTTCAGCCTCTCATCCTGAGGAATTTTCCTTTGGGGAAACCTTGCATGCTATGAGGGAACAATTTCAGTGGCAGGGCCAAGATTTCTCAGACTCAAGAAAAAGGCTTAGGACCTTTCTACACTTACCACAGCATAGGCCTTAAGCCATTCCTCCAGTTCTATCTGTTGTTGATGATGCATTTAATGATGCTTGCACTACTCCTGATACTTTACCTCCGGCTCCTGCTAAACCAGATAGGTACTACAGGGTCCCGGACACTCATCACCACTTATATAAGGCCCCTTTTGCAGATCCAGAGACCATCTCCCAGGGCCCTAAAGCTGTTGCAGCTACTTCTTCTAAAAACCCCCTCCCCTCTGAAAGGGAATCCAGGTCCTTAGAGAGATGGGGTAAAAAAGTTTACACCTCTGCTACTTTGTCAGCTAGAGCTTTGAACTGCCAATTTCATATGATTCAATATCAAGAGTTTATGCTTGACCAGTTGACTAAAAAGCTGTCCTCTGAAGAATCTTTAGATAAAAAGTATGTTCAAGAAATGTTACATAACATACAGCAGGTTAGTAACCATCCTTTAAAATGTGGCTATGATGCACTGGAGGCTTCCTTTAGATCAGCCATGACTGGCACAGTTATCAGGAGGCATGCATGGTTGAAAGAACAGGCATTACCAGACCATGTCAAATCTAAGCTTTTGGATGCACCTATGGACAAGGTCAATTTATTTGGTGCCCCGCACAGCAGGTTCTGAAAAAGATGGAAGAGAAAGCAAAATCTGTGCAAACAGTAAAAGATTTCTTACAAGTTCAACCTCCAAGGTTTAGCAGGAATTGGCCCTCCAAGAATTGGTCCTTTCCGAGTCCTCTAAGGCACAAAGAGGCAGGAATAGGCTCTAGAGGCAGAAACCAATCCAGAGGTGCCTACAGGGTCGCCAGTGGCAGGGTAACAACCAACGAGGCACGGATACAGCCACCACCACTACAACAACTCAATCACAGTGACTTGGCGGTGACACCGCCTACCAGGGAACAACTAGAAGCACCTTTAGGCGGAAAGCTAACATTATTTTCAAAAAACTGGCACTGCATTACAAGAGAAAAATGGATTTTGCAGACTATAGACAAAGGTTACAGGTTCCGTTTCCATACACTACCAGGAAAGAAAGGAATGCCAAACCTACCACCTTCTCAAAGGGCAGAAGCTCTAAAACAAATATCTCAATTATTAAGAATGCATGCTGTGGAAAAGGTACCATTTATGGAGCAAGGGAAGGGATTTTACTCCAGGCTCTTCCTGGTACCAAGAAAAGAAAACAAATAGAGGCCTATTCTAGATCTGTCCGCTCTAAACACATTCCTCATTGTTCCAAAATTCAAAATGCTGACTCTACAGCAGCTTCTTCCCATGCTGGGCAAGGAGTCTTGGCTGGTAACTCTAGATCTGAAGGAGGCATACCTGCACGTCCCATAAGACCAATTTGCAGAAGATACCTCAGATTTCTTGCAGGATCAGAGCATTATCAATTCTCAGCATTGCCCTTTGGCTTATCTACTGCGCCCAGAGTGTTCACGAAATGCCTGGCATCAGTAATCGCTCATTGCAGACTTCAGGGAATTCAAATCTATCCCTACCTGGATGACTGCCTGATACAAGCGGACAACAAAAACAAATTAACAGAAGACTTACAAAGAGTCATCTACCTGCTACAAGCCCTGGGATACACAGTCAATACAAAAAAGTCAAGGCTGATTCCATCCCAAATAATAACCTTTCTGGGTGCAGAACTGGACACATCAAAACAAATGACATTTCTAACTGCAGAAAAGAAAGAACAACTTCCTCTCTATTTCTTGGCATTAACAAAGCAGAGCCATCTAACTGCAAGAAGAGTGCTACAAGTTCTAGGCTTCATGGCATCCTGCATAATTCTGGTCCCTCATGCCAGGCTTCATATGAGAAAGCTACAGTGGTACCTAAAGAATTTGTGGTCTCAGCACAAGCACAGCCTGGAAACCAAAATTCCAATGATCCCATGCCTGAAGCAAGAGTTCTTATGGTGGGCTCAGGCCTGTCAATCAAACACAGGACTGCCCTTCAGCAAAAGTCAACCAAGACAAACTATCACGACAGATGCCTCAGACCTCGGTTGGGGGGCACACATGATGGACAAGTGCATTCAAGGCCTATGGACTCAAGACAAACTGCATCTGCACATAAATCTAAAAGAAATGATGGCAGTAAAATTGGCAATCCAGGCATTCAGACCTCTTCTCCACGAAGGCCAGCTGTTGATAAGGACAGACAACACCACAGTTATGTGGTACATCAACAAACAGGGAGGCACACACTCATACCCCTATGCCGGCTGGCACTAGACCTATGGGATGTGGCTCTGAGTTACAACCTTCAGTTACAGGCAATTTATGTACCAGGGAAGGAAAACATTCTAGCAGACATATTAAGCAGAACTACAACAGATGCCCACGAATGGATGCTGCATCCGGACATCTTCAAAACCATCACAAGAAAATGGGGATTACCGCAAATAGACTTGTTTGCATCCCCATACAATCACCAGTTGAAGAAATTCTGCACAAGGACTTACCACCCACTTGCTTGGAAGGTGGACTCCCTATCCTTCAGTTGGAAAAGCCTGACAGCATACGCATTTCCACCACTTCCTTTGATGCACAAGGTGCTTCTCAAGATCAAAGAGGAACGTCCGAGGATCATTCTGATAGCCCCAGACTGGCCAAGACAACATTTTTACCCACTGATAAGGAGCATGTCCCGGGAACAAATATGGAAACTACCCCTGATCCCATTACTGCTGACACAGAACTACAACATTCTGCATCCAAACCTAAAAACTCTGCAGCTAACTGCCTGGAACATTACATGACAGAAATTAACCCAAATTTATCCCAAAGGGTTAGGGACATAATCCTGGAGGCTCGTAGACCTTCAACAAGAAAGAATTATGCAGCAAAATGGAAAAGATATCTAATCTGGAGTGCTGCAAAAGGGCACGAGGTGACACCGGTGAACATAGCCAACATCCTGGAGTACTTGGCTGAGCTCTACCACACAGGCCTGTCCTATTCCTCCATCAAGATACATGCAGCAGCTATTTCAGCACAATACAGCTTGGATCCTCCTGTCTTCTCACATCCTCTGCTCAGACAGTTTCTGAGGGGAATTAAAAATGTAAAACCTCCCAGGAAACCTCCATTGCCAGCATGGGACTTGAACTTTGTGCTAGAAAAACTGACTCTACCTCCTTTCGAGCCAGCAGCTACAGCAGATTTGCAATACTTATCCTGGAAGACTGCCTTCCTGCTGGCAATAACTTCAGCAAGAAGGGTTTCTGAACTACAAGCATTAATGGCAGTACAACCCTTCCTGATCTTCCATCAAGATAGAGTGTCCATGAGAACAAATCCTACATTTATGCCTAAGGTGGTATCCAAAGTCTCTTTAAATCAGGCTATCCACCTTCCTACATTCTTCCCCAATCCACAGAACAGGGGGGAAAAGCTCTTACATACCTTGGATGTACACAGGCAATTACGCTACTACCTGGACAGGACAAAAAACAATAGAAAAACTGACCAGCTTCTGGTAGCTTATGCAACAGGAAAAGAAGGAAAACCAATTTCTAAACAGACAATCTCCAAATGGATAGGAAATTGCATTAGACTTTGTTACTCCTACCATGGAAAGAAAACTCCAGAGAACATCAGGCCTCACTCCACAAGGGCCACAGCCACTACCACAGCCTTCTTACGAGGAGTGGCTACCAAGGACATTATAGAGGCTGCTACTTGGACCTCCGTGCATACATTTGCCAAACATTATAACTTACCTCTATACTCTAGATCCCGTGCTGGCGTTGCCACTGCTGTTTTGCAAGGGATCCTGACTACACCATAATCTATTCTCATTTCCTCCTCCCCTAGTTTAGCTATGGTATTCTACCCATTTGTAAGGACTGCAGATGCATCCTTGAAGGACATAGTACAGTTTTGTACCTACCATAAATGTAGATGTCCGAGAGGAATGCATCTGCAGTCAGGATTACCCACCCTCCTTCCCCTCTGAGGTACTCCTAGGGTACTTACCAATGTTCAGCTAGCTTGGGGGGGATCTATTATGGTGTATTTGTTTGTATATATGTACATACATGTTTATTTTGTGTGTTTGCTCTCTACTTTTTGGAAACTTTGGCATTTATCCAAATTTAGCCTACCAAGAGGGCACCTGGCATCTGGGGCAAGAAACACTGAGGAAAATGGCATCGGCTGATGCCTTTATACCTGAATAACTGCCTCAATGACGTCGGGTGAAGTGCAACACCAGCTGAAGCCAGACCCAGACTTTGGAATCCGGCCGACCGAAGGGCTGCCTGACGACAGGACAACCCATTTGTAAGGACTGCAGATGCATTGCTCTCGGACATCTACATTTATGGTAGGTACAAAACTGTACTTTTCCTCATATACAGCCTTGCATACAGAATTAGAAGAATGCAGGAGGCCATGAACCCCAAAGGCTTGCAGTATCTGCCTTGCAGATAGCTGGGTTTTTGTGGCCACTTGTTTGAATTAAGTTGTCAAATTAATCCATTTCTCTGGCGTGAGGAAAGTCATCTGGGAAGTTGTATTCAAGCTTGCTCCCAGGTATATAATTTGTTGACAGGGTACTAGGTGTGATTTCTTTTCATTTATGGTGAACCCCAGACAACTGATTACCCATTGAACAAAAGCCAGATGATCCAAAAGAATGTCCTTGCTTTCTGCCTGAATTAGACAATCATCCAGGTATGGGTATATTTGAATATTTCTTTGCCTGCAAAATGAAATAACTGGTGCTAAGCACTTTGTGAATACCTTGGGCGCAGTAGATAAGCCAAAGGGCAGTGCAGACAACTGACAGCGCATGTAGCCTGCTTTAAAGCGTAGGTATCTTCTGAAAGACACCCTGATAGGGATGTGAAGATGTGCTTCCTTTAAGTCTAGTGTTGCCAACCATGCATCCTTGCCTAGCATAGGAAGCAGCTGGTGAAGAGTCAGCATTTTGAATTTTGGAATCACCAGAAAGGTGTTCAGAGTACAGCGGTCCAGGATAGGATGCCATGTATTGCCTTTTCTGGGTACCAGGAAAAATCTCAAATAAAAACCTTGTCCCTTTTCCTCTTCTGGTACCAACTGAAACCCCCCTATGTTTGAGAGACAGAGTACTTGATTTTGGGCCTCTGCCCACTGATTTGGGGGGTAGATCTGCCCACCCGTTGGTGTTGGCAACATGTGGAAGTGAAATCTGTATCCTTGGGACACTATTCAAAACCCATTTGTCCTGGGTAATGAGTTCCCAGTTTTTGGCCTGCAGACCAATCTTTCCACCTAAAGGAGCATTCAGTTTGGGAGTGCTTGGAAGTTTTAAAAGCAAGTCATTGAGACTGTTTTCCATAGGGGGGAGTCTTACTACTCCCAGATGTGGATGCAGAAACCCCCCACTACTTAGTCTTGTGTGTCTCTTGGGACTGAAACCTGGAGTTTCTGCTGTGTCTGGGTTTGGCTTGAGAAGACCTAGAAAAGGGGCTAGAAAGGACCAATTTTTTTAGAGGGCCAGTACTTACTAAATCTAGGAGGCTGAACTTGTAACAAACCTTTAACAGTTTCCATCTTTACGAACATCCCTCAGCCTTGTTGCCAAACAGGCGGTCCTAATTTAAGGGAGCATCCCACAATTTAGCTTTAACGTGATCAGGCAAGGATTGCTCCTTAAAGCCAGGCATGCCTTCTGAGCACAGACCCAGTTACAGCAGCCCTGCAAGAGGCCTCTAATAAATCAAATCCACATTGCAAAGTATGTTTTCCAACCTGTTCTGCAGAATGCATTAAATCCTGTAATTCTTTATTTTCAGCACAGTCAGGAATCATTTTCTGTTTAAGAAATCCAACAACATGGTGATACTTTTAACATATGCAACTGGCAGTTCAAAGCCCTAATGGCCAAGGCTGCAGAAGTGTAAACTTTCTTACCCCATCTATCCAGCGCCCTGGAATCTCTATCAAAGGGGGTAGGATTTTTAGCAGTAGAAGCCTTAGTGCCCTTGGGTCCCTGTGAAATAAGACTATGGAACCGCAATTGGATTTTTAAAAAGGAACTTGTGAGAATCAGGAACCCTGTAATATCTGTCAGGTTTTCTGGGAGCAGGAGGCAAAGAATTAGACTGGATTCTGTTTCATTAAGTTAATTTACTTAATTAAGTTAATTAAGTTGGTTAATTAACTAACTGGTTAGTACTGGCTAACAAATTTCACAGATGACTACAAACTAGGAGCCATAATCAAATCTCCTAACAATGTGGACATCCTACAAAAGGGCCTCACTAAGACAGATGCTTGGTGTCAAAGCCATGGCCTCAAGCTCAATGCCAAAAAGTGAATGGTCATCTTTTGGTAAAAACTCTGTACCAATCAACTACCACATAGGTGGTAGTCTACTTAACACCAAAAGTGTTATAAGAGACCTTGGGACACAGGTGGACAGTAGTCTCTCCTTTGATAATCACATTGCCACAGTAGTCAGGAAATCCTACGTGGCACACCATCACAAAAGGTTTCTCATCCAGGAAAGAGGTCAATGTTCCCCTCTACTCATCACTCAAACCCATTACAGTGTACAATGCCCCTTTTGGTATGTACCTCACAAGACATCTACAACTGGAAAGGCCACAGAAATACCTCACAAAAAGAGGATTACCGGCCTCAGACAGACGCCCTACGCAGACTGTCTCAAAAATACTCCAGCTTTACTCTGTCGCATATCACCTACTCAGTGGCAATCTCTGCCTGACATACAAAGCTATGTCAAACCCAGAGCTGTTGGACATGTTCCATGTAAAGAAATCCCAATTCCTCAGAGCTACATGCTCTAGGGACCTAAATCTTGTCACCACAATAAACAGAACATGGAGGGATAGATTCCTGTCTCAGAGACTTCCCATACTCTGGAACAAACTACCTATCTATATCAAACAAAGCTCCTCATTAGCACTTCAAGAAAAATCTTGATGATTGGATGGGAGATAGGAAATTCACCACGGGGATCACTTCTGTCACTCTGCTTGACAGTGGCATAGGAAAATAATTTTCTTGGGTGGCAAAAGCCAGGGTATCATTTGGTTAGGCTTATATAGGCCCTAGAGCCAATAGCTTAGTACCTTACCTATGAAAGGGCATCATCCAACAATGTCTAGTACAGGAGGTATAGTTGAAGGCCTACGCTGAGGCAGGAGTAAAAAATCCCTAAGCCTCTTTTTTGACTGAGAAAAATCCTGGCTTTCCCAGTGGAAATGCTCCCTTACAGTATGTAAGGTTTCACCAAAGGAAAAATCCTCTGGAGGGGAAGCAGAGAGAATAGAGTCTTCTGCATCGGAATCCTCATAAGTAGATAAGAGCAAATCCAGATCATCAGAAAAATCAGAATCTTGGTCAGAAGATTCATAAACAACTTCAGTCCTATGTCTCTTAGAAGGGGGGGTTGACTTTCCCCTGATTAGAGTTACAAGATCTTCAGCCATTCTTATCAATTGTTTTTTAGGCAGAGAGGCCTGAGCATGCGGCCTGGGCGTCGGTTTCTTAGGCATCGGTTTAATATCCAAGTCCATGGGACTGAATACACCCTCAGAAGCGCCTGCATAGCGGCTCCGGACCCATCCAAGGCAGAGACATTCGCAGGTTCTACAGTTGAAGCATCTCACAGCATACCGGACTCAGAATGGGTCTCAGAGGCCTGCAAGTCAGAAGTAGCGGGTATCAGGGGCTGTGAAAGCGCTGAGTACCAGCAAACTGGCTTAGAAGTGTCGTCGGCAGCTTTGGACCTCGGCGGCCTGCCTTTATCTTTGCATTTTTTCGGAATCCCGGTAGTCGAAAGGCTAACAGACGACATTTCTGCATAATTAAACAGAACCAAAATATTTAGAAGCGAAAATATAGACAGATAGTGCGCTGCTTAAAGCAGAAAACTGACAGCAAGGTACGTCTTGGTCACAAGGAATACAGTACAAATGAACATCTTTGTGAGGTATTTGCTTTCCACAAGTATTGCAATTAACTTTTACTGACATCGGTAAGGAGCAAGAAAAAGTTTCCCCAATGGCGTACTTAGCTTTAGTTGAAGACATTGGTTCCGAAACTGGAAAATGAAAATTTCAGGAGTCGGACAACCGGCACTTGCGAACTGCTTCTGCTTTGGGCACTGCACAGCAAGAAAGACTGATGTAATGAGGTTGGCTGCATATTTTATTCCCCTGATGACCTGACATCATGGAAGAAGGGACAGCAACCGACACAGGACCCAAGGACTTTGTCAATCATGCTGACTGAGGGCTACTGCAAGCAGATAACCCAAATGTAATGATTGCAACATCTACCTCCCATCAGTCTGATGAGCCTGATCTGTAAGGCCATGGAACATATTGTCATGGAACTTATAAACAAAGACATTGACAAACTTCAAACACTAGACCCCATGCAGTTTGGGTTCGTGAAGGGCCAATCTTGTCTCCTGAACCTGATTGATTTCTTCAAATCAGTCTCCAGAGCCGTGGATAAGGGTAAGATGGTCCACACAGCCTATCTGGACCTTGCCAAGGCCTTCAACACCATCCCCCACTCTGGAATCATAGATTAACTTACTAAGCTGGGCATTAATCCCTACATCACTCAATGGGTTGCCAACTGACTTGCTGACAGAACCCACACACTGTAAAAGTAGCCGACTCCAAATCCAGCTCCAGACAAGTGACAAGCAGAGTACCTCACAGTTCAGTCCTGGGACCACTCTTGTTTGGCGTCTACTTCTCTTAAGTACAGGCCAACACTAAGGGACTCTAGCTAACAAAGTTTGCAGATGACTGCAAACTGGGAGCCACTACTGAATCCCCATATTATGTGAATATTCTACAAAAGGGCCTTACAGAAAGAGATGTTTGGTGCTAGATACATGGGCTCAAGTACAATGCCAAGAAATGTACAGTTATCCCCTATGGGAAAAACATGTACCCCTGAATTACCACATAGGTGGCCGTACACTAAATACTGAAAGTGTGATGAGACTCAAGAACACAGATGGACAGTGGTCTCGCCTTTGATAACCACATAGTCATAACAGTCAGGAAATCTTTCTATGTGGCACACCTAATCACTAAGGGCTTTTCACCCAGAAAAGAGGAGGTCATTGTCCCACTGTACTCATCCCTCATTAGACAAATTAAAGAATACAACGCCCTGTTTGGTATGTACCTCTCAAGACATCTGCAACTGGAAAGGCTGCAGAAATACCTCACTAAAAGAAACACAGGCCTAAAGTAGATGCCCTAAGCTGACAGTCTAAAAAAAACTCCACCTATACGCTATCGCCTATAGTCTACTCAGAGGAATCTCTGCTTAACATACCAGGCCATGTCAAACCCTTAAAGAAATCCCAATCCCTCAAAGAGACATGCTCTAGGGATCTAAACCTTGTCATCACAATGAACACATGCTGGAGGGATAGGTTCCTGACTCAGACTCCCCAGACTCTGGAATAGACTGCCCATACATGTCAGGAAGAGTGCCTCTCTGGCCCTCTTCAAAAGGAACCTTGACGATTGGATGAGAGATAGGAAATTCACCCCAGCGATCAAGTCAGTCGCCCTGTTAGACAGAGGTCCAGGGAAGTAAACACTGTGGGAAGAAAAAGCCAGGGAATCGTTATGGCCAGGCTTGTGTATGCCCTAGGGCCAAAGTGCCATCTTTTGTGAGAACAGGGAATAGTCTGGTATAAAATCATTTGCCTGTTTGATCTGAGGGGACAGGTTCTACTGCCCCTGGGATATGAGTTTGTACCCGTTTCAATGCCTCTGCCCACTGATTTGGAGGCAAGTCTAGGTACCCTCTTGAAATTGGGAGTTCGCTGAATGAGAATGTGCATCCCTGAAAAATGATCTTTAAGACCCACTAGTCATTTTCAACAAAGCCAATTGTATTTGAAGAGGGAGATCCTTCTTCCTAGTCTTTGATGAGTGAAGGGGGGGGGGGGGTCATTGTGAGTGTCTGCCACAGAAAGCTGGCTTAGAACTCCCTGCCTTGAGAAACTGAAGTGGTCCATTGTTTGCTTCTCTGCTGGCCCTGGGATAGGAGCCTGTATGGTCCGTCTCTGTGGGGCTTACCTTGTCCCGGTCTGCTAGGTGCAGGGAAAGCCCAGTGCTTAGAGGGAAAGTTCCTGCTGAACATGGGGGGGTTGTATCAAAGAAATAGTTTACTGTTCGCATAGATTTTGCTTTGTCTTCCATCCCTAAGCACCTCTTCTGCTTTTTCCACAAACAAGCTCTCCTTATCTAGGGGGTGCATCAATTAGTTTAGACATGACATGATCAAGGAGAGGTTGTTCCTTCAGCCATACAAGTCTTCTAATAACAGATCCTGTCACTGCTACCCTACTAGAGGCTTCTAGGGAATCATATCCACATTGGAGTGAGGGTATGGCCACTTGACAAGCAAAGTGCAGTAAATTTGCTAACTCTTTTGAATTGGCAGTGTCAGGAAAAGTGGCAATTTTCTGTTTTAATAATTCAAAAGTGTGTTGATATTTCAATATATGAACTGACAATTGAGTGCTCTGATAGCGAAGGTTGCAAAGGTGTATACTTTTTTACCCCATCTGTCCAGAGCTCTGGAATCCTTGTCAGAAAAGGATTTTTGGCAGAACTAGTCTTACCTCCTTTAGGTCCCTGTGTAATAACCTCTGGGTCTGCAGCAGGATTTCTGTACAGGTATTTGTGAGAATCTGGTACTCTGTAGTATCTGTCAGGTTTACTGGGAGCAAGAGGGAGGGCATCAGGGGCTAAGCTAGATTCATGGAAAACATCATCCACCACTTCTAAAATGAGGGGGGGGGGGTGACCAGGAGTCTGTGCTGGAGCAGGTCTGAAAACTATGTCTTAGACTGTGGGAAGTCCTGGGATTCCCAATGGAAATGTTCCCTGAGGGAGTGAAGGGTTTCCCCAAAGAAAGGTTCTTCTGTAGGGGAAACAGAAGGGATGGATTCATGTGTCTGAATCCGCAATTAGTTAAGGGATGCTTTTCCTCTTCAAAACTGAATAGTCAGATTCCTCAGAATACTGTACTGTCAATTTCTGGAGAAGGGTGCCTTTTCCTTTTAGGCGTTGAGCCCCAACTACCCCGGATAAGGGAGATAAGATCCTCTGCCATTTTCAGCATTTGTGCTTGGGGTAGTGGAACAGTAGAAAGATGGTGGCTAGAAGGAGAATTACTAGGAGTGGCCTGGCTTCTAGGCCTGAGAGAATCTGTTGGTCTGAGAGAAACAGTAGTCTGATGAAAACACATTTTTGTTTAGATTCAGTAGTGCAAAAGGCCTCCTCAGAAGCCAGTGGCTGCATAGAGGCTCCAGACCCAACCAAGGCACAGACAGCCAAAGGCTCAGAAGACCAAGAAGATTGCTGCGGCATACCGGACTCTGAAAGTGTCTCGGTAGAGGCCTGCGTAGTTATCGAATAGGGCATCAGGGGCTGTGAAAGCACCTCACTGAATTCCAGATAACTGACATGCTTAGCAGTAGCATCGTCAGAAGGCTTAGCTTTGTGCAGTCTGTCTCTAGCTTTATCTCCACGTCTTTTCGGAATGCTCAGATTGTTGGCTGATGGATGCCATATCAGAATGCAAAGACTGAACACAATTAACTGTCTATGAAAAGTGCTCAATGGTGAATGGTTCTCGCATTAAAGAGAGCACAGAACTGTCAATGAGGGACATCGTGGTATGGGCCTAATCAAGTGATGCAGTAAGAATGGAAGTCTCAGTTTGGGATCTATTTTCCACAGGTGAGACAATTGTTAACTTATTCGGACATCAGTTAGTGCAAGAATAAATGATCCAAAATTAGGCACTGGAGACCAGCAGTTCCAACGCACAAGTGGTTTAATGTTCAAACACAGCAAAAGGAACACACATCCACAAATAACATTTTTTGTTGCGTTTAAACATTAAATCACTTGTGTGTGTTAATGTTCTTTGTGGATGTGTTCCTTTTGCTGTGTTTGAACAGTAAATCACTTGTGTGTTGGAACTGCTGGTCTCCGGTGCCAAATTTTGGATTACTAGTTGTGTTTTGGGCACTTTTACCACATTTTTGCTGTTCAAGATGTGGTAAAAGTGTTCAAATGTTCCCCAACAGGGTACATAGCTTTAGACGTTTTCAGCTGAAATTTACCTTCTGGTAGCAACCGACCAACACTCGTGCAAACTGTTTCTGCTATGGGCTCCACAGCAAGAAAGACTGATGTAATGACAGACTGCCTTGCTTTACAGCACTGATGACCTGACGTCAAACTACAGGCGACTGCAGACAAAGTAAAAAAAAAAAAAACATTGACTCGAATTAAGGCTGGCAGAAGGCTACCACAGCAGGGATAACCCACAAGTTATGACTGCAACAGTGAAACACGAAGAACATCCACTGCTATACCTTGGTTAAAAGGGAGTCACCAGCAAAATGTTTGGTTTGTCCTTCCTGATCATCAGGATGACTTTTTGAATGAGGGAAGGGTGGAAATGCCTTCCATGGAATGCTGAAGGCATCTACCCCCCCATGCAAGTGGAGAGTGATCCTAGGTGCAGAATTTCTTCAATTGTTTGTTCTGGAGGGAGGTAAACAATTCTACCATAGATATGCCCCACTGGTGGACAATGTCTAGAAAAATGTCCCTGTTCAGCATCCACTAGTGCTGTAGAGAGGATGTTCTGCTAAGAACATAGGTTCATAGGTTTATACTAGGCTATCTGCCCTAAGGCATTTATAAGCCTAGCCCAAAGTTTTGTGGCTTACGCCACCCCTTATGTTAAAAAATACTGTGCCCATTAGTTTGTTGTGCCTCTGTCCAGCAGTGACACAGAGATGATTCCCGGGGTAAACCTACGATCTCCCATCCACCGGTCAAGATTTCTCTTGAACAGAGCCAGCGAGGTGCTCTGCCTCACATGGACCAGGATTTTATTCCACAGCATAGGGAGTTACTGGGTGACAAATCTATCCCTCCAGCATGTCCTATTTATATTCGTGCTAAGGTTTAAGTCACTTGCTCTAGTGGATCTGGTAGATTTGGATTTTTTGAGGTGGAGCATGTCCATTAATTCCAGGTTGGACATGGCCTTGTATGTCAGGCACAGGTCACCTCTGAGCAGACTGCATGCGACTGAATAGAGCTGGAGTTTCTTCAGTCTGGCAGCATATGACAGATTTTGGAGTCCCTTTATCCTTTTGGTGAGGAACTTTTGGGGTCTCTCCAATTGCTGCAGGTGTCGGGTGAGATACATCCCGAATGGGGCACTGTACTCTATCATTGGTTTGATAAGTGAAGAGTACAGGGGAACAATGACCTCACTTGATCTGGATGTGAATCCCTTCATGATCAGGTGGGCAATGTAGAAGGTCTTTCTAACCACTTTAGCAATGTGAGTGTCAAAAGAAAGGCCACTGTCAACCTGGGTCCCCAGGTCCCTGATAACCTCTTCTGTGCTTAGTGGATTGCCACCTATATGGTAGCTTGGGGTTACTTTGTTTTTCCCGAAGGGTATGACTACATTTTTTGGCATTTAACTTCAGGCCATGGCTCTGGCACCAGCTATCAGTTTCCGTGAGACCCCACTGAAGGATATCTGTGTCTGATGTACTTTCCACTATGGCTCCCAGTTTGCAGTCATCTGCAAACTTTGTCAGCCATAGCCCTCCTATGTTTTCCTGTACTTCTGAGAAGTAGATGACGAACAACAGGGGGCCAAGGACTGAGCCCTGTGGGACACCACTTGTGACCGGCTTGGAGTCTGACATGGCGCCAACAACTTACCCTGTGGGTTCTGTCCTTTAGCCAGTTTGCAACCCATCTTGTGACATATGGGTTTACATTTAAGCTGGTAAGTTTCTCTATAATACCCAAGTGGAGTATTGTGTCGAAAGCTTTTGCAAGGTCAAGGTAGGCTGTGTGGACTGCCTTTCCCTCATCAATGGCCTTGGTGACTGTTTCGAAGAAGTCGACCAAGTTCAAAAGGCATGATCTGCCCTTGACAAAGCCAAACTGGGTCGGGTCCAATGTCTGCAAGTCCCTTATGTCTTTGTTTATGAGTTCCATTATGATCCTCTCCATAGCTTTGCAGCCCAGGCTTAAGCTTATGGGGCGGTAATTACCAGGGTCCGTAGAGGCACCGCCTTTGTGGAGTGGGACCACAGTTGCCGTATGCCACTCCTTGGGCACGTTTCCTGTGGTAAGGCTAAGATTAAACAGCTTCCTTATGTGCGGGTTTAGTTCCTTATTGAGTTCATGTAGCACACAGCCGGGGACACCATCCGGTCCCCATTGATGCTGTGATTTTAGCTTTAGAGAGAGCAGCTTTCATCTGCGCATTTGAGATGTCTGGGAGGCTACACTCCGCTGGGATAGTTATCTCTCCTTTTGGGGGGGAGAGGGGGGTGAAGTTTGCACTGAACCTGTCTGCCAGTATGTTGGCAATGTCTGTGGGTTCAGTGATTTTTGTATCATTTTGGACTAATTCTGAGCATATCTGGGAGTTTCCACCCAGGTTTCTAACATAGCTGAAGACGGCCTTATGATTGTCTTTTGAATCTATGGCAATTTTTCTCTCAAAGTTGGCCTTGGATGATTTTATGAGTGCTTGTATTTTTTTTACTAATAATGATCAAGGGTGTCTTCACTTTTATGGATTTTGCTCTATCATGTAACATCAGCTTGTTGGTTGTCCTGGGAAGGAATGTATGTTGCCTGCAGGGCTAAGATGTGAGGTTCTCCCATTCAATTCTTGGCTGGAGTGCGGGGAGTGCATTCTGTGTGGAGTCTGCATGTCCTCCCCACGGTTGGGTGGGCATTCGAAAGACATGCGTATACGGGCGTGTCTTCGTTGAAGGTTGAATGTCAAGCTGGCACTTCAGGGTTCGTGAAAATCTACTGCCAATCATTAGTGGACCGGAGTTCCACTACAGCAACCCCTTAACTGGAAAAAGCTGAAAGGCAAACATCATCTAGAAAAGGAGGTAGGACTTGGTCCCTCCTTGTTTGTTGAGGTACCACATGACTGCTGTATGGTCTGTGAAGATTGGAAGGGGGCCTGATTGTAGGATTGGGAGCAAGGTTTTCAGGGCCAAAAAGACTGCTGTCAATTCCCTCACACTGATATGTTTCTTTTGGAGGGTAGGATACCAAGTCTCCTGTACCAAGAATCCCTTCATGGTAGCTCCCCACCCTAGGTCTGATGCATTTGTATGCATGTACTAGGTTGGGGTGGGGGGGTTAAATTGGGAGGCCCAGGTTAATTTGTATTTGTTGAATCATCCACCTTGGTTCTGCTTTGAGGCAGGGCAAGAGTGTAATCTGAAACTCCAGAGGGTGTTCGTGTTGAGACCAGAGACTTCAAGTATCACTGCAGTTTTTGCATATGCATTTTGGTCAAAGGCATCATAGGGATGGTGGCTGCCATCATACCCAGGACCCATAAGAATGGTCTTGTAGACATCTGCTGTACCTGGAATAGGTCTGGGAAGTGGGTAGAAAGAGAACTTTGTCCTGAGGGACGAATGTCCGCATCAGGTCTGTTCTGATCCTGCAGCCCAGAAAGATTTTGTCCTGTTGAGGGATTAGGGATGATTTTGGAATGTTGAGGGTGAACCCCAGGCTCTGATACAGGGAAAGGGTGAACTGCAGACTGTTTAATAGGGCATCGTCTCTTTCTGCTAGAATGAGGATGTCATCTAGGTAGGGAAAAATTTGGACACCTTTGGTTCTGCAGAGGGCTATAGCTGGAGCTAAGCATTTTGTGAATACTCTGGGTGCAGTAGATAAACCAAAGGGCAAAGCTGTACATTGAAAATGTGAACACAGCCCAATGAAACAAGTATTTTCTGTGGGAATAAATTGGGATATGGAGATAGGCCTCCTTCAGACAGAGCATGGCCATAAAGGCCTGAGCTGGCAATAGTGGAAGAAAGGTTTTTGTAGGGATAACATTTGGAATGATGGAACTTTTACGAATAAGTTTAGAAGAGACATCCAGTATTGGCCTTCGAGGGCCACCTTTTTTGGGGACAAGAAATAAAGCTGAGTAAAAGCCTTTTCCTTACTGTCCCGGAGGGACAGGTTTTATAGTTCTGAGGTTCAGAAGGTTCTGTAACACCCGAGAATAATATGTAGTTGATTTTTTGGGAGGAATGGAATGCCCTTTGTAAAGAGCTTTTTGTTCCAAGAGAGTAAATCTCTCCCCAATACTATTGCCAGCACCCAGTGGTCTGAGGTGATGGATCACCAAAAGGGAAGGCAGTGGGAGAGGCAGGCTGACAAGGGGAGTTGGACATTGCAGTCACGCATCGTTGGTGCCATTTCTGTCATGAAAGGAGTGTCTGACTAGAGCTGAGGTTGCTGGTCTGCCTCCTGGTTCCTTTCCTATGCCTGGAAGAGGATGGAGTAGCAGAGGAGGTTTTTTCTTCTGACAAAGGTAGTCTTAAGCAGGTTATTTCTGTAATATTTAGGAATGGGAGACATCAGCAAGTGAAGCTCTATTTTTCTCCTGAAAGTTTTTAAAGGTCTGCAGACTGTTTACCAAACAGGAGGTTGTGGTCCAGAGGGGAATCTAGAAGTTTTGACTTGAAATCCTACGGTAGGGGGGTCAAAGGCGTAGCCATGAATATCTGCGTAATACTGATGCAGAAGCAGCAGACCTTGCAGAGGCCTCTGCTGTATCATAACTAAATCTAATAGAATGCTTGGCCACTTGAAAAGCCAGGGACAGTTTTGATGCTACTTCTGTCTTGCTAGGGCAGTCATGGACTAACAGGAGGGTAGAAGCTTTGGATACAAGGTCCAAAGTATATTTTATCAGATGGGTTTGGTAGTTGATTGCTGTGAAGGCTAGGGTGGAAGAGGTATAAACCTTCTTGCCTATCCTGTCCATGTTTTTACTATCTTTGTCAGTAGGTAAAAAGAGTATGAAGGAATCAGACTTGACTGCTTGTCAGGGGATAAAGCAATCACTGCTGAGTCTGCCATGGTGGATTTACCAGGAATTTGGCATAGAAATGGTCAGGCCTCTTAGGAGGCAAGGGGTTGAGAGTGATTTTTTAAATGCTACAGAAAATGCATCAAGGTAGGCTTTAATAACTTTTGGGATGGCTGAAAGGGAGGGAGATTCCACTTGAAGTAACTCCCAAGTATCTCAAGTTTGTCATTTGGGAAGTGTCCCATTTAAAGTATTTTCATTTTTGTGATGGTCTCCCCAAAGGCGATATACTCGGGTGGAGAGACCCCTTCTATGGATTCGTCAGGGGAACAATTTTCTACTGGGGAGGCAATTTGAGATGAATAAGTAATGGATTCATCTGAAGATGAAGAGTAATCCTCCTGTTCTTCCCCTTCATGGGTTGTGGGAAGTAGGAGAGAAGCAACTGAGGCAGGCCTAGGATTAGGAACAGGAATGGTGGAGGGGGAAGAGGCCGTGGGCCTAAGGGCCATGAAGGCCTGCATGAAGGAGTTGGTGAAAGATTGCCAGTCTGGTACTCCCCTCTGTGGGTGGAAGCAGGTGCTTAGTTTTCTGCTTCCTTTTCAAAGGAGTAGTCTTAGGAGAAAGCCTGGTTTACAGGGCCTGAATAGGAGTTGGGGCTTCAGGCAATGACATCCTGGTCCGTCGTCCGGCATAGTCTGGTTCCCACCATCGGTAGGGACCAACATTTGAGCTGTCTCCATGGATGTGCTTCTAACTTCTGAAGCAGCTTCCTTGAAGGGAGTCACCGTAGACTGCCCTAACGGACATCCCTCAACTCCTAAATCCGAAACTGGCTGAACGTCCGATGGCAGAGAGGCAGAAATACTAGGTCTAGGATTCTTGGCCTTTTTCCATGCTGGCCAACACGAGATCCATCCTGAGCACTAGCTTTTTTTTAGCCTCTGGTTTTCTAAACAGATTTAGGGCAGCCAGACTGCTTTGGAAGATCTTGGGTACAAAGGACTGACAAATAGGGCAAGAGGTATGGTTGTGTTCTTGGCCTAGGCAAAACGCAACGGTTGTGCATATCCTTATGCAGAATCTGGCACCCACACTGGCATTTACCCTTAACGGGTATTGGATAATGGTTGGGTACATCAAACCAAGCTCAAGCAAGAATTTGAAACAAAATCCCCAACAGGGTACTTGGCTGTAGACGTCTTTCAAGTATACAAGTGAAGCGATCAATGAGAGAGTTGACTGCGGCTAAGTTCTAAGGTCTGTGCATGCAATAGTCACATTTATGGTCCCGTGTTTATGGCCTTAAGTATGAAGTCCCACACAACTACAGCAACCTCGCTTAAAGATTTGTATACAAGTCGACATTTGGGTCGCCTGATGTGGGGAATCTCACACAAGAATACCGCAACATAGAAATAGAAGAACATCTGCAACAACAACCATTTACAGTCTATTTGGGGACTGGATTCTTCTCCCCTTTTAGATGCAACTGAAAAACCTTGATCAGAGAGATGTCGTCTTTGTTCTGAAAGCATCTCAGCTTCCTACTGACAGCCAATAAACAAAATAATTTTTTATATTTTAATTTTAAGACGGAGAACTGAATAATTGGTTTTAAAAATACTTCTGTGACCATCTTAAGCATAAAAATACCTTACACACAAAGCAAACATGTATACATGCTGATCCAATCTTGATGAAAAAATCAGGAATGTTTCCTTGCATATAAGCACCTTGAGCAGCAAAACCTTCATGGCTTTCATGACAAAAATCCCTCTTGTGCTCAAGACTTCAAGGGTATAGCCATTATTGTCTCAAATGGGGATCAGGTAACTTTCTCCAAATCAAAATTCAAGTTCCATTGGGAGTAACTTCTCTCCTAGGTGGTCTCAAAGCACCTTTTTGTAAAGACTGAGGGTTCCACAGGCACTATGGCTGAAATTGCTAAAAGCCCCACCATCACAGAGGATGAAGCTGGTCTCAGACAGGATTTACAGAATCAAGGACATTGCTGCTGAAGATGTCAGGTTTCCTCCTTTAGCACCATCACAAAAGCCTCTTCACCTTAACGTAAAATACTCCTGGGGAAGACTTCCAAGCTTCCTTCATGATGTTAAGCACATCCTTTGTAAAAAGCGGTCTGACTGGCAGTATTGTCAAACCATATTTAGTGTTCATAGACACAAGTTATCAGGGCCCCCTTAAGTTGAAATAAGACATCCATGTGCTGTTTTCATTTCAGCTTCTAGTAGAAGCCTGCAATGCTGCCTTAACAGAAATACTGCTGTTAACAGCATCCTTTATCCCTCTTCATCTGCCTTTGTGGCCGAGGGATAAAGAAAAGTTGTGTAAGAATTTACCATAACCATAGATGTCCTTCCATTCCATGTTGCAGTGTTCTACTAATGGATTTACCCTTCTTCCGTTCAGCATGTCCAGGTTTCCAAAGCTTTTTCCAGTTCCTCTAGGTCCAGACATCTAATGTAGAGGCAGGTATGTGGGCCATAAAGGTGTTGTCTGCACATACCAGTCCTCAGAACCACTTAAGCCCCAGATGAAGCCAGCTCTAAGGGATGTAGCCTGTCCCTGAGCTGTGTAGACAGTGCAAGGCTAAGAAAGGGGGATGGTGGGGGAAGGAATACTGCAACATGGAAGAGAAGGACATCTCTTGTTATGGTAAGTTCTTACACAACTTTTCTGTCCTATTCCAAAGTTTCAGTATTCTACTGGTGGGTGAATACCAAAGCTCACTAAAGACTGTGGGGTGGCCTGGTAGAGGACTCCAGGAACCCATGCAGGATAGCCCTGGCAAATCCTGCCCTGACTCTGGAGATGTTGCCTGGTGAAAGTGTGCACAGAGAACCAAGTGGCTGCCTCCAGAATGGAATTAGTATCTAGGCCTTTGAAAAAGGCCCCAGAAGAGGCCACCAGTCTGTGGAGTGGGCCCTGACATTGCCAGAAAGTCTTTCCATGGTGGATGTAGCAAAAGCCCAGGGGTGAGGAGACGACAAACAGCTGGTCTGATTTGTGAAAAGGTTTAGTTTTATGCAAACAGAATCAGAGTTGTCTTTGGACCGTGGGTTAGGGATTAGCCTGATTTAAGGAAAGGTCATTGACCACTTTGGGGGTGAAGGAGAGTTTTATTCTTAAGAGCGTCCTTGTCCAAATGGAAAACCAGGAAAGATGGGGTAGCCATAAGGGCTTGAAGCTCTGAGACCCTCCTGGCTGAGGTCAAAGGAAAAATCAGGGCTGTTTTCCACATGCAAAACTTTAAGGCAGCCTTGTCAGCTGGTTCAAAAGGCATCTAAGGGAGTTTTTCTAGCACATCATTAAGATCCCAGGGAGGGGGGAAGGTTTCCTGGGTGGTCTTAGATGCAGGACCCCCCCTCAGGAAGGGTTTGGCTGGTAATCTAGATGCCAGACTGAGGATCCATAGGCAGGCAGACAGGTGTGCTTTTAAGGAACAATAAGACAACCCTGTCTTCAGGAGTTCACACAGGCAGGACAGAATAAGGCACATCTCTGTTCAGTGGCTCAGTCTGTCTATTGCGATACCAGAAGGAAAACCTTTTCCACTTGGAAAGTTAAGATTTTGCGTTTGGTTTCCTGGCCTCCTGTAAAACAGGAAGCACGTCCTCATTGTACAGGTGTCTGAAGGTAATTAAGAATCCTATCCGCCACAGAGAGAGGTCCAGACACAGCCACTGTGGTTTTATCTGTGTCTCCTTGTGTTTTGCGAGTAGGTCCACTGAGGGGGGCAACTTGTGGTAATTGCCCTTGGACAGATGAAGTAGAGGGAAAGTACAGTTGTGTACACTTACCATAAATGCAGATGTTAGTTTATTCACTGTTGGAGTCATCACATTTGGGTTATCTACCTGCAGATAGCCCTCAGCCAGCCCAAATACCAGAGTCTTGGGATTTCTGCATCGGATGCTGTCGCTTCTTCCATGACGTCAGGTCGTCAGGGGTATAAAACATGCAGCAGACGCCATTACATCAGTTTTTCTTGCCCCAGATGTCAGGTTCCCCCACAACAGGAAGCAATTAAATGGTGTGGAACACCCCCAGTAAAAAGCAAATACACACAGTATAATATATGCCAAACCAAAAAGGATAGGTGAAAACAGACAATCGGGGGGGGGGGGGGGGCTGGAGGGAGGGTAACCAGGACTGCAACAGTGAATACACTCAAACATCTACATTTATGGTAAGAGTACACAACTGTACTATGTTCGTGGTTTCAGTGTTGCAGTCATCACATTTGGGTTGATTCCCAAAGCTAAGGAAGGGTGGAGGTAGATTAGGGCTGGCAATCAGGCCCTGTAAGACTGCTGAGGCAAATCCAGCTCTGGATTTAAAAAAGATAGGCAAGGGGTAATGCTTGGTTAAAGTATGTACAGAGCTCCAGGTTGCAGCTTCCAGGATGTCCCTGGTAGGGACTCCTCTGAGACATGCAGTAGAGGTAGATGCAGCCCCAGTGGAATGTGTTCTTAATCCCCTGTGGGGTAGGTTTTCCAGGGTGCTTGTAGAAGAAATGAATGCATTGTGCTATCCATTTAGAAATGGTTTGTTTTGAAATGGCCTTTCCCCTCTGCCCCTGCAGCAGACTAGCATCTGGTCAGATTTTCTGATAGGCTTAGTCCTGTCCAAATAGAATCTAAGATGTCTATGCATATCCAGAGAAATCAGTAACCTTTCCCCTTTATTCTGAGGATTAGGGAAAAAAGTAGGCAAATAAATGGACTGGTTTAAGGTCACACTAGACACCACCTTGGGCATAAAAGATGGGTTAGTCCTGAAGGAAACCCTGTCCGCACAGAAGATAATGAAGGGTTCCATTGCCATGAGGGCCTGCAGTTCAGACACCCTTCTTGCTGAAGTGATGGCTAGAAGAAAAGCGGTTTTCCAAGAGAGGAATTTTAAGTCTGCTGTAGCAGCCGGTTCAAAGGGGGGAAAGAGTAAGTTTTTCCAAAACAAAAGTTAAGGTCCCAGGCCGGAGTGGGAGCGGGGATCTAAATTTTTGGCCCCTCTAAGGGACTGTTTTACCAGAGGATGAGAGAAGAGGGGTGGCTCAGTATTATAATGAGCTGAGATGGCCGAGGTATGAATCTTATTTGGAGAAGGATAGGCCCTAGTGGAGCATTTCGGTTAAATCTAGTATAGGAGGTAAGCTGGGCACCATTGTGCCCATCCCCTGAGACTGGCTGCAAGAACAGTATCTTTTCCACTTTTCTGAAAAGGATTTTCTAGTACTAGGACTCCTTGCCTCAAGAATGACATCCAGAACCTGCTTACTGAGGGATGCTAGAGGTGAGATTAATCTGGCCTGCCTGCTGGGACAGCAGGAAAGAGGTCTGAGGAAGGTGGCATGGTTATAGCACTGTCAGACTGTGCAAGAGAGGGTGCCAGTGCTGGCGGGGCCAGTCTGGTGCGATCATAACTGCCCTTGGCTTGTCCTGTTTGATCTTTAGAAGAACCTACAAGAGGAGAGGCAGAGGGGGAAAGGCACATACTTGAGAGGCTTTCCCAGGTAAAGGACAGGGCATCCACTTTCCAAACATTGAGTGTGGGGAAGTCCTGGTGCATTATTTGTTCAATTGATAGTTCTGAGGGGAGGCAAACAAGTCCACCTCTGGTGTACCCCCATCTGTTCCTCAAAAGCTTGAATATTTTGGGTTCCAGTTTCCATTCGTGTGGGTCCATGAGATTTCTGCTTAAGTCGTCTGCCAGTGAATTTAATTTGCCTGGCAGGAACTGAGCTTGTAGGTGCACTTGGTTGCTCAAGGCTGTGTTCGACAGAGCCATAGCTAGCCTGCAGAGTAGGTAGGAATGAGTTCCCCCCTGATTGAGTGTGGTGTTGTCTGTCTTTACCAAAAGTTGCCCTGGAAGAATGAGGTCTTTGAAGGCTGTCAGAGCATTCTGTACAGCTATTTCTTTTTGAATGATATGAAGGTGCATCTGCTTTGGGTTCCATTTGCCCTGAATGCAATGCCCTGCCATGTGAGCCCCCCATGCATAGTCTGATGCATCTGTTGTCAGGGTTTGAGCGGCAGGGGTTGAGTGAAAAGCAGTCCCTTGTTGTGGTTGCATGCTTCTGCCCAAAGGAACTCTGTCCTTAGACAAGGTATGATAAGAATGACTGTTTCCAGCTCCTGAGAACGTTGGCACCAAAGATCTTTCAAGTACCATTGAAGTTTCCTCAAATGCAATCTTGCATATGGAATTAGCAGAACACATGAGGCCATGAACCCTAGGGCTTGCAGTATTTTTCTTGCAGATAGCTGGGTTCTGGTGGCCATTTGTTTTAAGTTTGTCAGATAGACCTGTTTTTCTGGAGAGAGAAATGCCATCTGGGAAGTTGTGTCCATGCCTGCTCCAAGGAATACAACCTTTTCACTAGGCACCAGTTGTGACTTCTTTTCATAGACTGTACCCCAATGAGGTGATAAGGCTTTTTACAAATGCCAGGTTCTGAAGTAGCAATTCCTGTCTGCCTGAATCAGACAGTCATCCAAGTATGGAAAAATCTGGATATTTCTCTGCCTGCAAAATGCAATGGTTGGAGCCAGGCACTTTGCGAAGACTCTGGGTGCAGTAGATAAGCCAAAGAGAAGTGCAGAGAACAGAAAGCGCATAGAACCTGCCCTGAAATGTAGACATTTCCTGCATGACTCCCTTATGGGGATGTGCAGATAAGCTTCTGTGAAGTCTAGAGTGACTAACCAGACATCCTTAGCTAGCATAGGGAGAAGCTGTTTCAGGGTAAGCATCTTGAATTTTGGGACCACCAGAAAGGTGTTGAGAATTGAAAGATCGAGGATTGGGTGCCAAGAGCCCTTTTTTCTGGGCACCAGGGACAGTCTGGAGTAGAAACCCTGACTTTTTGCTCTACTGGAACATGTTGAATAGCTTTGATATTGAGCAGTGAAAGTACTTCCTTTTGAGCCTCTGCCCACTGGTTTGGAGGAACATCTGGAAACCTGCTTGGGGTTGGCAAGTGAATGGAAGTAGAATTTAAACCCCTGGGATACAATGTTTAGGACCCATTGGTCCTGAGTAATGGACATACAGTTTTTTGCACGAAGGGCAAGTTTTCCTCCTTGGGGCACAACTAATTGGGCAGGGCTGAGAAGGATAACTGAAAAGTCATTGTGAACTTTTTCCATAAGGGGGTGGCTTACCACTCCCTGTTTTGGAGATGGGGGCACTCCATTGTTTAGATCTCTGCATACCCTGAGACTGTAGTCTGGGTGGCCTGTTTCCCATGGGTCTGGGTCAGAGAAGGCCTGGAAGGGTCTGGAAAGGACGAGTTTTTTGAAGGCCAATGCCTACTGAATCTAGGTGGTTGCACTTTTAAGAATTCTTTGACAGTTTGCATAGATTTAGCTTTTTCTTCCATCTTTTTAAGAAGTACTTCTGCTTTGTTGCCAAACCGTCCTTATTTAAAGGAGCGTCTAGTAATTTGGATTTGACATGATCTGGCAAGGTTTGTTCCTTCAGCCAAGCATACCCTCTCAGTACATACCCAGTGACTGCAGCCCTGCCGGATGCTTCAAGGGCATCAAAGCCACACTGCAAAGTATGCTTACCAACTTGGTTTGCAGAATGCATTAGCTCTTGTAAACCTTTATTTTCTGCACAATCTGGAAATACCATTTTTTGTTTAATTAGTTCCAGAATATGTTTCTGGTACTTCAACATGTGAAAAGTACAGTTTCGTACCGACCGAAGGGCTGCCTGACGACAGGACAACCCAGTTGTTATGACTGCAGATGCATCCATGAAGGACATCTGGCAATTCAATGCCCTGATGGCAAGAGTTGCAGAGGTATATACCCTTCTTACACCATCTGTCTAAAGCTCTGGAATCCCTGTCCGAAGGGGTAGGATTTTTGGCTGTAGTAGCCTTAATACCTTTAGATTCCTGGGAAATGGTCTCTGGATCCGCAGTAGGATTCTTGGAGAAATTTGTGGGAATCCGGTACTCTGTAGTACCCAGTCAGGTTTCTTAGGGGCCAAGGGTAATGTATCTGGATTAAGGCTGGATTCCATAAAAACATCCAGGACAGGGGGTATTAGCTAGAGGCCTGTGCTGAGGCAACAAGATTCGGAGTCTCTTTTTGGACTGAGGGTAGTCTTGGCATTCCCAGTGTAAATACTCTCAAAGCATGCAAGGTTTCACCAAAAGAAAAATCCACTAGAGGGGAGGCATTTCTCTGCATCTGAATCATCGTAGGCTGATAAGGGCATGTCCTGATAATCAGAAGGGTCAGAGTCATCGGACTCCTGGTCTGTAGAATCAGAAGGAAACTCAATTCTTTGTCTCTTAAAAGAGGAAGGCTAGCTTCCCCCAATTAGGATAATAAGGTCTTCAGCCAGTTTAAGCATTTGTTTTTTGCGGCATGGGAACTTGAGCATGCCCTTTGGTTATCAGTTTTCTAGGCATTGCGCATACTCTGGGACCAAGAAATTTGGTAGTTTTAGCTAAAAATGAAGTTGCCGGATTGATACGAACATCGGTAGGACAGAATACACCCTTAGAAGCTGGTGCCTGCACAGCAGCTCCGGACCCCATCCAAGGTAGAGAGATCCGCAGGTTCCATAGTCGAAGCATCTCGCAGCATACCAGACTCTGAATGGGTCTCAGCAGAGGCCTGTGAATTCTAAGAAACGATTGTCAGGGGTTGCAAAGGTGCCCCACTGAGTACTGGCGGACTGGCAACTAGCTTAATGGAAGTGGCAGTTTTGTACCTATGCGGCCTGTCTTTATCTTTACGTTTTTCCGTAAGATTGGTAGTCAGGTGGCTTATCTAAGCCATTTCAGAATACGGAGAATGAGAGCGAAAGAATTAAGTGACAGCTGATGACGAATGGCTCTGGCGTTAAACAAGGCACAAAACCGACAGTGAGGGACATCGTGGTCTGGGCCTAAACAGGTGATGCAGTAAGAATGAATCTGAGGTATTTGCTTTCCACAGGCAAGACAATTAACTTTTTCTGACATCGGTTAGAGCAAGAAAAAAGGATTCCCAATGAGGTACTTAGCTTTAGAAGACTTCAGGATTATAATTTTAAAAATTAAAATTTCAGGTAGCGTCCAACCAGCACTTGCAAACTGCTTCTGCTTCGTGCTCCTCCTCGGCAGGAAAGACTGATGTAACGGCGTCAGCTGCCCGTTTTATACCGCTGACGACCTGACGTCATGGAAGAAGCAACAGCATCTGACGCAGAAATCCTAAGACTCTGGTATTCTGGACAACTGAGGGATACCTGCAGGCAGATAACCCAAGTGTGATGACTGCAACAGTGAAACACAAAGAACATCTGGCAATTTAGTGCTCTGATAGCAAGAGTAGCAGAGGCTTACACTTTTTTTTACCCCATCTGTCTAGTGCTTGGAAATACCCATCAGAGGTGGGGGTGGGGTGGGATTCTTAGCAGAGGTAGCTTTAATTCCTTTAGGCGCTTGAGATATTACCTCAGTGTCAGCAGTAGTATTTTTAAAAAGAAATTTCTGAGAATCAGGGACTAATACCCGTCTGGTTTTCTAGGTGCAGGAGGGAGGGTGTCAGGAGTCAGACTGGATTTCAGGAAAACATCCTCCACAACATCCAGGACTCAGGGAATGGCAAGGGGTCTTTGGCTGTGGAAGATCTAAGAATTTCCCCGAGTCTCTTTTTAGACTGAGGTTAGTCCCGACTTTCCCATTGGAAATGTTCCCTTAGGTATGAAAGGTTTCCCCAAAGGAAAAATCCTGTGGGGTAGAGGCTTAAGGAATGAAATCCTCTGCACCAGAATCCTCATAAGCAGACAGGGGTTGCATGTCTTCATATTCAGATGCATCAGAATAATCAGACTCGTGTTCAGACAAAATTACAGGGACAGATCTCTTTCTTTTGGAAGGGGTAGCTTGGCTTCCCCTGATCAGCATAAGATCTTCCGCCATTTTAAGCATTTGAGTCTGAGGCAAGGAAGCAGATGCCTGAGATTGGGTCAGTTTTCTTGGGTGTGGTTCGTACCCTGGGCCTAAGAAACTAAGTTTTTGAAGGAACTGTATATGCGAAAGTAGTCTGTTTACGTCATGATTCAGTAGTGTGAAGGACTTCCACGGAAACCCCTGCCTGCCCAGCAGATCCAGATCCATCCAAGGGGCGACAACTGCAGGATCCTTAGTCGAAGAGATCTGCAGCATACCAGACTCCAAAAGGGTCTCTGTAGCGGATTGCGAATCCACACAAGCGGGCATCAGGGGCTGCAAAAGCGCCTCACTGAGGACCGGAGATCTGACTACTAGCTTAACGTAACATCGTCATTGGGTTTGGACTTGTGCGGTCTGTCTTTACCTTTACGTTTTTTTGGTAGATTTGCTGTCGGATGGCTTACCAAAGCCATATCGGAATTAGAGTACTGTAAGCGAAAATATCTTGCTACAATAAGGGACCTGATGACATATATAGTTCTGGCATTGAACAAAGCACAGAAGCAACAGCGGGGGACATCGTGGTCTGGGCTTAAAGCAAGTGACGCAGTAAGAATGAAGTCTCGGTGTGGTATTTGCTTTCCACAGGCGAGACAATTGTTAACTTTTTCTGACATCAGTTAGTGTAAGAAAAAAGGATCCCCAACAGGGTACTTCGCTTTAGAAGACTTCAGTTTCAATTGAGAAGACGAAAATTAGGTAGCAGCCGACTGGCACTCGTGCAAACTGCTTCTGCTTGAGGCTCCACAGCAAGAAAGACTGTTGTAATGGCACCGGGTTGCTTTACTTTATATTACTGACGCTCTGACGGCATTGTATTTTATGATGGGCCTGATGAGGGATGAATAAAGGGGCACGATTACCTCTCTTGATCTAGATGTGAATCCTTTCATGATGAGGTGGGCTATGTAGAAGGTCTTTCTAACCACTTTGGCAATGTGGTTGTCAAAGGAGAGATTGCTATCAACTTGGGTCCCAAGATACCCAACTACTTTCTCTGTACTTAATGGGTTACCACCTAATTGGTAATTTGTGCACACATTGTTTTTGCCAAAGGGTATGACTATACACTTTTTGGCATTTAGCTTTAGACCATGGCGCTGGCACCAGTTATCCGTCTCTGCGAGACCTTTTTGAAGGATGTTTGTGTCAGCTGGAGAGTCAATTATGGCGCCCAGTTTGCAGTCATCTGCGAACTTGGTGAGCCATAGTCCTCCCACGTTGGCCTGTACCTCAGAAAAGTAAATACCGAACAAGAGAGGTCCCAGGACAGAACCTTGTGGGACGCCACTTGTGACCAGTTTCGAGTCTGACATGGCTCCAGCAACTCTGAATCTGTGGGTTCCGTCTGAGCCAGTTTGCGACCCATCTTGTGACATAGGGGTTTATATTTAGGCTGGATAGCTTATCTATGATGCCCGAATGGGGTATTGTGTCAAATGCCTTTGCGAGGTCCAGAGAGGCTGTGTGGACTACCTTCCCTTCATCTATGGCCTTGGTGACTGTTTTGAAGTCGACCAGGTTCAAAAGGCAGGATCTGCCCTTGACAAAGCCAAATTGGGTAGGATCTAGTGTCTGTAGGTCCCCAATGAGTTCCATGATGATCCTCTCCATAGCCTTGCAGACTAGGCTAGTCAGGCTTATGGGGCGATAGTTTCCAGGGTCCGCAGAGGCACCACCTTTGTGGAGTGGGACCACTGTTGCTGTACGCCATTCTTTGGGCACATATCCTGTAGTGAGGCTGAGATTGTACAGCAGTTTTACTTGAGGGATTAGTTTTTCTTGGAGTTCATGTAGGATGCAACCCGGGACGCCATCTGGTCCCATGGAAGCAGTGTTTTTTGCTTTGGAGAGGGTGGCCTTCACCTGAGCAGCAGAGATGTTTGGGAGGCTGCACTCTGCTGGGATAGATACTTGCTCTTTTGGGGGGGAGGGGGTGGAGAAGTTTGCACTGAACCTGTCTGCCAGGATATTGGTGATGTCTGTGGATTCAGTGTATTTTTTGTCGCTTAGAATCAACTCAGAACAAGTCTGGGAGTTGCATCCCAGGTTCCTAACATAATTTAAAAAAGCCTTATGATTGTCTTTAGTGTTCTGTGCAATTTCTCTCAAAGCTGGCTTTGGAGGATTTTATGAGGGATCGTAATTTTTTGCTAGTACTGATCAGAGATGCCTTCCCTTTTAGGGATTTTGCTCTATCATGTAGTAGCTTCCTCCTTCTGTTGTACAGTTTATTTATGGCTGGGGTCCACCAGACTGGACGCCTGCCTTTGGATGATTGGGTCTTGATTTTGTTTGGGATAGCATGATCCATGCATTCCTGGAGATGTCCGTAGAATGCATTTATATAGGATTCTGCAGTTTGGGCCATAGTTTCCACTGGCCCTGGGGCCTTGAAGGATTCCACTTTGGTTTTGAGAAGTGTGAAGTTCGCTTTTGAGAAGTTTTTCACTGTGGTTTTCTGGGCTGGGGGTGGGGTCAGGATGTGGATATCCAGTGAAATTAATTCATGGTCTGATCTTACCAATGAGGGATATACTTCTGGTATGGAGCATAGAGTCCCCATGTTGGTAATGATCAGGTCTAGTATGTTTTCCCCTCCTGTGGGAGTGGTGACTAGTTGTTCCATAGCATTTGAGTTTATAAATTCCAGGAACCTTTGGGCTAAGGTGCTGGGGCTTGAGTAATGCTCCAGGTCTATGTTTGGGTAGTTGAAGTCGCCCAATATAATGGTGTTCGGAGAGATCTTCATGTTCTCCAATGTTTTCAGGAAAGCAGAGTGGGATTCCTGACTTTGAGAGGTTGGTCTGCAGGATGCTGTAAACTGAAAAGCAGTCTTGCCCACTATCAGTTGCACATGGATGGTCTCCGATACTTCGTGCAATGCCACTAACCTGGAGGTGTGGATATCCTTGATAAATATGGAAACTCCCCCTCCTTTTGTGGTTCAGTCCGGGTTTTGGGGACGAAAAGCATGATGAGGTATAACCTGGTAGTGCTGGGGTGCTCTCTGGAGCCTTGAACCAGGTTTCTGTCACTGCACAGATATCGATGTTCTCCATACTGAGGAGAGCTTCGAGTGCATGCATCTCGAGGTTAGGACTTATGGCGTTTAGCAGCATTACCCTAAGTTTCTTGTTCCTTGTGCTGTCTATGGAGGTGGATTTGACTTTTGAGCCTTGCCTAAAAAAGGCACTATGGGGGTGGCAAGAGCCTTTGCCAATATCCGAAAGCCCAGGGGTGACAGCTGCAAGCCGTCCCTAGTGAAGCAACATGGCTTGTCGAGCATGTCATCCCAGGCTGACAGACACTGGATCCCCTTTGAATGACACCAAAATTTTAGCCAATTGTTAAAATCAATCATTTTGTATTTATACTGTGGCATAATTCTAGGTGAGGGTAAGATGCTGCTCAAGGTCAGGGTCATACCAGCCTGGGCTACATGATCAGAGAGCTCCTATATGTCTCTTCATGTAGTCGAGGGAGGTACGTCTCAGGTCATTCACGCCAGCATGTACAATGACTGAGTCATATTTGTATTTGCTATGGAATGACCCGAGTGCTTGCGTTGTGTGGCAGATCCTAGCGCCCGACAGGCAGCTCACTGTGACGACCTCTTTATTCAGCCTGGTGAGCGGGACGTCTGTGTCTGACAATAGAGTCACCTATTACAAGAGTATCAGGTGTGTTATTCAGCCTTAAGGGCTGTGACTGCTTGGCACACTGACTTTGTGTGCTATGTGTTGTACGTGTTTTGTTTTGGGGTAGCGTTTGCTTGGATGTCTGCTTTGGAGGTGCTGTTGCTTAGGTAGATTTTTATTTAGAGCCTCCGAGTATGTTTTTTTGTGTTTGGTTCACTGTTGTGGTGGGACTATGTGATACTGGAATTGTGTTATGTGAGGTTACCTTATCCTCCTGACTAGCTACACCAGTTTTGAGATGAGAGAGCTCAGCCTCCAGTTTGGCTATATGGTTGCATCTCTCATATATATTTGAACCTGTTTGGAGGAGGAGAGGGTTGTCCGTGTACATGAGACAGTTGTAACATTGCCTCAAAATTCCCAGATTCACCAGCTGGACTGGAGAGGAAACCATTGACTGACCTTTGGACATGCTAGAGTAATACAGGGAACTGAATTGAAATGGACCAATAGGGGACAAGGTAATCGTAGAGAGTATAAGAGTAAGTAGTGCTTATGGTTTATTAGTGCTAACTTGTAAAATTACTTATCTGGACCAGTGAGGGGCCGTAGAATGAGAATACGGTGTTTAATTTGAGAGATAGAGCAGTTCTAAGGGAAAAAGTGAAGAACAGACTTTGTGGAGCCAGGAATATAGTTTAAACCCAATTAGGCAGCGCAAAAGACTGTTTTAAGAGAGGGAGATCAAGGAGTTAGGAATTGACCCAAAATGGGCAATAAAACTACAGTTTCAAGGCAGTAACCACTCCCACAGGGGCAGGCAGGCTGCTCAATGTTTATCACTGCCACTGATGAACACAGAGACTTCCTTTTAGCCCAAGCAAACAATGGCCTCCAAGAAACTTACAAACAGTTCAGAACAGCAAATATGCAACAACTTTTTTAAATCTCAGAAAAGTGGGAAAAAAGATTTTTTTTTTTTTTAAGGAAAGCAGAGGTTCACAAGTATCAACAAGTTAGAACAGTGCAGTAAATGACCCCACACTTGAGTGCTAGGCCAGAGACAGCTAAAATGCAAGTTTTAAGAAAAAAACGATTTTAAAAATAAGTGCAGGCAGGAAATTCAGTAATCAGCTCTAGGTTGTGTTCTAAATACAGTTACCAACACAGAAATCAAGTTTAACAAGCCAGAAAATGCTCAAAAGTAGGCGGCAATGCTCAGAGACCCCAACTTTCCATTTTATTTGTGTGGATACCAGTAAATCTGGATTGTCTAGATAGTAGATAAAACATGGGATTTTCATGTAATTCAGCAGTTTTATGTCAGACTTCTCATTCACTATGACCTACACTTCATATTTACTTATGTCAAGTTATTATGATCATCCTATAAAGTTAGTTTCAATTTTGCACATTAAATTATACACACATTCGTTGTATATACATATTAGGCAATTCTAATGAAATCATGGCAGCAAATAAATTATATCACAATCACAGGAATAACTTATGAATTTCATCTCAACAAAACAAGTTTTTTTTTGACAACTGCAGATGTCCCTGCCCACTGTCTATGCCAGCCTGGAGTCCAGACACCTAGAATAAAACTAACAGGAAAACTAGATGTACAGCTTTAAATTGCAAACACAAAAAGGGGAATGGAAGCAGCATAACCTGTGTCAGATGTTCCAAAAAATGAGACATTTGTGTAAACCAAACAACCAAGGGTCATCAAAGCAATCTTTTTAAAAAACCTTCAAGCAAGGTGTCACAAAACACCCATATTCCAAAACAAAAGCAATGTAAAGGCAAACCTGCTGTAACACAAAAACAGAACTATGACCAATTTCAAAAGTACACTTAAGACTACACCTTAGCCTTTTAATCCTATATTGCAATTAAGAATCACTATACCAGGTTTCACACCACATACTTACAGGTTGTGAAAATGCCAGTGGCCTTGCTGCTTTGCTGAGTTGGCGTCAGTGCAATCAGTGTGACTGTATACTCTGTGCCAGGTTTCAAGTTTTTCAAAAGAAAATTCCTGGCATTTGGATTTACATTGAAGTGCTTTGGTTGCCCTTCTCTGGTTAAACTCGAACTCAAGCGATAGCCAGTGATTGAAGCCTGGGGTGGTGTCCACCTCACAAAAGCCGAAGTGTCAGTCACATTAGTAAATTCTAAGTCAGTAGGAGCATCAAGTTCTAAGACAAATTAACAAAAAGTAGAATGTTCAGATGCTTTCAAGATCCTGCCTACTCCATGAATCTAAATTTAAAACATGTACTTCAATTCTCACAAGCTAAGTAGTACAACTCTGTCATCAACTCACCACAACAGCAGATTTTGAACACAGTCAACAGTGTAGTCCAAGTCACCACAAGCACCGACCACGTGGCCAGAAGTACAGAGTTATCAGACATTCCTAAAGTGAGGCTGTGCTCCCAGCAGAGAAGGGCAGGATAAAGGAGATCAGTTCACATAATCAGCTCCTTTTTGCTTAAGCGACAAGCCAAGAGATATCGCTGTCAAAAACTGTAGAGCAGCCCTGTAGAGAATGCATTCTCTGTCCAGACTACAAAATAAACACAGATGTGAAGGGAAAGAACCCCCCCCCCCAATCACAAGGGGCACACTACAGATATGCTCCTTGTAGTCATTCATCAACTGTTATACTCTGTTAGACTGATCTATCCCACCAGAGTCTAGCCTCCCAAACATCTCAGATGCCCAGGTGAGAGCTGCTCTCTCTAAAGCAAAAAACACAGCATCAATGGGACCGGACGGTGTCCCCGGCTGTGTGCTACATGAACTCAATGAGGAACTAAACCCACACATAAGGCTGCTGTTTAATCTTAGCCTTTCCACAGGATACGTACAAAAAGAATGGCGTACGGCAACTGTGGTCCCACTCCACAAAGGCGGTGCTTCTACGGACCCTGGAAATTACTGCCCCATAAGCTTGACGAGCCTTGTCTGCAAAGCTATGGAGAGGATCATAATGGAACTCATAAATAAAGACATTGGGGACCTACAGACACTGGATCCTACCCAATTTGGCTTTGTCAAGGGCAGATCCTGCCTCTTGAACTTGGTCGACTTTTTCAAAACAGTCACTAAGGCCATTGATGAGGGTAAGGCAGTTCACACAGCCTACCTCGACCTAGCAAAAGCGTTCGACACAATACCCCACTCGGGCATCATAGAAAAGCTCACCAGCTTAGATGTAAACCCATATGTCACAAGATGGGTTGCAAACTGGCTCAAGGACAGAACACACAGGGTTAGAGTTGCTGGTGCCATGTCAGACTCTAAGCCGGTCATGAGCGGTGTCCCACAGGGCTCAGTCCTGGGCCCCCTCTTGTTCGGCATTTATTTTTCTGTAGTTCAGGCAAACATAGGGGGACTGTGGCTGACAAAATTTGCAGATGACTGCAAACTGGGCACCATAATTGACACTCCATCAGACACAGACATCCTCCAGAAAGGTCTCATAGAAATGGATAACTGGTGCCAGAGCCATGGCCTTAAGCTAAATGCCAAAAAATGTATAGTCATACCCTTTGGGAAAAACAAGGTAACCCCTAATTACCACATAGGTGGTAATCCATTAAACACGGAAGAAGTTATCAGGGACCTGGGGACCCAAATTGACAGTAACCTCTCTTTTGACACTCACATTGCCAAAGTGGTTAGGAAGACCTTTCTACATTGCCCACCTGATCATGAAGGGATTCACATCCAGATCAGGAGAGGTCATTGTACCCCTGTACTCTTCACTTATCAGACCAATGATTGAGTACAACGCCCCATTCGGAATGTACCTTACCCGACACCTGCAGCAGTTGGAAAGACCCCAAAAGTTCCTCACCAAAAGGATAAAGGGGCTCAAACATATGTCATACGACGCCAGACTGAAGAAACTCCAGCTCTATACAGTCGCATACCGTCTGCTCAGAGGTGATCTGTGCCTGACATACAAGGCCATGTCCAACCCAGAATTAATGGACATGCTCCACCTCAAAAAATCCAAATCCACCAGAGCCACGAGAGCAAGAGACTTAAACCTCAACACGGATATAAATAGGACGTGCTGGAGGGACAGATTCATCACCCAGAGACTCCCTACACTATGGAACAAAATCCCAGTCCATGTGAGGCAGAGCCCCTCACTGACTCTGTTCAAGAGAAATCTTGACGAGTGGATGGGAGATTGTAGGTTTACCCCGGGAATCATCTCTGTATCACTGCTGGACAGAGGCACAGCAAACTAATGGGTATAGTATTCTCATCCTAAGGGGTGGTGAAAGCCACACACACTCTGGCTAGGCTTATAAATGCCCTAGGGCAGATAGCCTAGTATGAACCTATGACTCCTTAAATATAGTTATGTTCATCACAGGGATAACTTATGAATGTCCATTTTTTAACTGAGACAATATAATGCCTTAAGTGGCCCAAAGATTTTCTTAATTCTCTCTCTGTCCTGACAACTTACCAGGATGCTTTTGGGCTACTGACGTTAATATTTCTACAATTATTGCATTCTCCATTAATACAGTGTTATGTCCCTTTAAATTGGAAATTTGCACATGTCCAAGTAATTACAACCAAATGATTAAAGCTGTAGCATTAATTTAAGAAATTTGTTTCAGAGAACACAGAATTTAAAAATCTATTTACTGCATATGCTTGACCTGTTATTGAATATACTATGATGTTTTGTGCACATACCAAAGGGGATTAGTTAATTTTGGAAGGAAGAGGGGAAATTTACAAAAAATGTTTTGGTTGAGGAATCTTCTATATCGAGCTAGATAGGAAGTTTCAAATCTTTTATACACAAGTTATAGGTTTATGAGAGGAAAGTTGTGTCTAGCTTATCAAGCATTAAGGAACACTGAGCTTTCAGATTCTGTTAAGATTACTAGGAGGCACAACTATTCATGCTGTAGAACTGTTGCTAGAGCAAAATCTCTCACATTGCATAGTACACTGTATGGTGTGTGGAATAAACTCAGTCTGAATCATTTTATCTATTTAAAAACATCTTGATAACGGAATTGATACTAAGGTTTATACATTTACATTTGAGTCTGTTTTGACCGACACTTTGCCACAGTGCATTTTGTTTTAACTATAGAAACTTCTGTAATACAAATTCATCCTAGATCGGAAGATTAAAGAAAATATGACCACAGATCTAAGTGAGGGAGTGAACATGCAAAGAAAAAGGCAAATCCTTAAAGTACAAAAATCGAGCATGCATTGCTTGAAATTGGTTTAACTAGGGGGTTCAAGTAGCACCATTCACAAATGTTTCAGCCAAAGACAGTTCAAAAGGAGGCTACTGTAGTGCCTGGTGCCTTTGTACAATGAGCACTGCCTTGTCCTCGCCAGCCTCTACTACAGCAATAAGAAAAAACAAAAACAGCCACTTAAATAGGGTAAGTCTTCTGACCAATGTTATATCACTGGTTAAAGGAAATAAACAGCTTTTCTGTCTGCATGAAATTTTGCTCTCTCTATAGTGCGTTATTTGTCTTGTACATTTGTTAAATGCAAATCTTTCCTCTGTTTTAGGATTTAGGAAGAAAAAAGATGTAAAATGAGCTGTTTCAGTGCTAATTCTGAGGCCTAGATTAGGCATCAAACAAGGATTAGTCCTTGACATGTTATTCTGTGAAGAATACACAACATTTTAGTAAACTTAAATTTACCAATTGTGATCAAAGCTAGAATGTTAAAGGAAAAAAGTGGTGATTTACGGTTTAAATGAAACCAAAGTGAGCTTTTTAAACAGCTAAAAAAAAGGACAGAAGAAATTAGCTGCTCTTTGGAATCTGAAATAGAAGACCCCTTTCCAGTTGTGGATAATTCAGCTGTGGGCTTGACAGCAAGAGCCTCCTGTGGTAAGGCATGTTAAGCTGGCAAAAGATGCTTTAACAAAGCAAATAGTCTCCCCTTGTCACGCAAGGTCATGAGGTAACCGAAGATCTTAAAGGCAGCATCACACTGAATACCATACGAATACTACATGTACCCAAGTCCACTTTGCTACATTTTTCATGTTTAACAGCAAAACCTAAGAAGTGAAAGTGAGGGATAAAATTCCTTGTCAGCAAGCAAGGATGCCTAGAGGTTTGAGGTCTGAAGTACTGGAGCCACACACATTTTATGTCAGTGTGCAAGGATTTGAAAGATTTAAACCCCCCAATGCAACATTTGAGAAAACTGGTATACCATATCTTGGCCAAGAGGGGCTATTCAAAAAGTACAGTTTTGTACCTACCATAAATGTAGATGTCCGATAGGTATACATCTGCAGTCCTTACATATGGGTTGTCCTGCCTCAGGCAGCCCTTCGGTCGGCCGGATTCCAAAGTCTGGGTCCGGCGTCGGCTGATGTCGCCCTTTCCCCGACATCAGAGTGCCTGGGATATAAAAGCGTCAGCCGACACCATCTTCCTCAGTTTTTCTTGCCCCAGATGCCAGGTGCCCTCTAAGGAAGGCTAAATTTGGAGAGATGCAAAAATTCCAAACATGCACAGCAATATAAAACAAATACACCATAATAGATAACCCAAGCTAGCTAGAATGAGGGATAAGTACCCAAGTACCACCACAGAGGGGTAGGAGGGAGGGAAAACCTGACTGCAGATGCATACCTATCGGACATCTACATTTATGGTAGGTACAAAACTGTACTATGTCCTTCAAGGATGCATCTGCAGTCCTTACATGTGGGTAGAATACCATAGCCAAGCTGGGGGTGGTAGGACCCAAGAAAAGGATGGTGTAGCTAAAATGCCCTGCAGGACTGCCGTAGCAAAGCCTGCTCTGGATCTGGAATATAAAGGTAAGTTGTAATGCTTGGAAAATGTATGCACGGAGCTCCATGTAGCAGCTTCTACAATGTCCTTTGTAGCCACCCCTCTTAAGAAGGCTGTGGAGGTGGCTGTGGCTCTGGTGGAATGAGGTCTGATGTTAGCTGGCACAGTTTTGCCATGAAAAGAGTAACAGAATCGAATGCAATTCCCTATCCATTTTGAAATTGTCTGTTTGGAAATTGCTTTTCCTTGTACACCAGCAGCATATGCTACAAAGAGCTGGTCAGTTTTTCTGTAAGTCTTTGTTCTGTCCAAGTAGTAGCGCAACTGTCTGTGAATGTCCAGGGTATGCAGAAGTTTCTCTCCTTTGTTTTGTGGATTTGGAAAGAAGGTAGGCAGGTGAATAGCTTGGTTCAGTGAGACCCTGGATACCACCTTTGGCATGAATGAAGGATTGGTTCTCAATGAGACTCTGTCCTGATGAAAAATAAGAAATGGTTGTACTGCCATGAGGGCCTGTAACTCAGATACTCTTCTTGCTGAGGTTATGGCCAGAAGGAAGGCAGTCTTCCAAGACAGGAACTGTAGTTCTGAAGATGCTCCTGGTTCAAAGGGAGGTAGAGTTAATTTTTCCAACATGAAGTTAAGGTCCCATGTAAGCACTGGTGGTTTCCTTGGAGGGTTGATGTTTTTAATCCCTCTTAGAAACTGCCTTACAGAGGATGAGAAAATACAGGTGGATCTGTGTTGTACTCTGCTGAAATTGCTGAAGCATGAATTTTTATGGAAGAGTAAGAAAGGCCATTATGGAGCATTTCTGCCAAGTATTCCAGATGTGTGCAATGCTCATCACTGTCGGATCTTGGCCCTTTGAGGTGTTCCAAGTGCGAAATCTCTTCCATTTTGCTGAATATGCCTTTCTTGTGGAAGGCCGCCGAGCTTCCATGATGATATCCTTTACTCTCTTGGATAGCTTATCCTGGTGAGGAGTCAAGGTATTTTCCAGGTGGTCAGCTGCAAGGTTTTCAGGCTGGAGTGTAGAGTTTTGTAATTGTGCTGTGTCAGAAGAAGTGGCCATTGTGGTAGAGGCCACGGTTTTGTGCGTGACATGCTCCTTAACAGTGGGTACCAGTGCTGTCTTGGCCAGTCCGGAGCTATCAGAATCACTTTTGGCTGTTCTGTCCTGATCTTCAGTAAGACCTTGGTCATTAATGGAAGAGGTGGGAATGCATATACTGTTAGAGTATTCCAGCTGAAAGAGAGGGCGTCCACTTTCCATGCTTGTGGGTGGTATGTCCTTGTGCAGAATCTCTTCAGTTGATGGTTGTGGTGGGAGGCAAAAAGATCTATGTCCGGCCTCCCCCATGATTGTGTTATCTGAAGGAAGGTGTCTGGGTGCAGCATCCATTCGTGTGGATCCGTGATATTTCTGCTTAGGCTGTCCGCCAGTACATTGTCTTTTCCTGGTACAAACTGGGATTGTAGCTCTATATTGAGTTTTAGGGAAAGTTCCCAAAGATTCATTGCCAGCCTGCAAAGAGGGTAAGAATGGGTACCTCCTTGCTTGTTGATGTACCACATAACTGTGGTATTGTCTGTCCTTATTAGCAGGTGGCCTTGATGCAGGAAGTGTTCAAAGGCCTCGATTGAATGCATCACTGCCAGCATTTCCTTTTGGTTTATGTGCAGGCGCAATTCTTTTTGTTACCATTGTCCTTGAATGCATCTGCCCTCCATGTGCGCTCCCCATCCATGGTCTGAGGCATCCGTTGTAATGGTTTGGCTGATATTTGGTTTGCTGAAGGGCAGACCCATGTTTGACTGGCTTGCTTGAGCCCACCACAGAAATTCCTTTTGAAGGCATGGAATGAGGGGGATGAAAGCTTCTAGGCTGTGACTATGTTGAGACTATAGACTCCTCCTTAGGTACCATTGTAGTTTCCTCATATGCAGCCTTGTGTGTGGAATCAGAAGAATGCAAGATGCCATGAAACCCAGGGCCTGCAGGATTTTCCTTGCAGTCAGCTGGGTTTGTTTTGTCAGATTTCTGAAATAATCTGGTAGTTGCTCTTGTTTTTCTTCTGTGAGGAAAGCCATTTGGGTGGTTGTATCTAGTTTTGCACCCAGAAAAATTATCCTTTGGGATGGAACAAGTCTTGATTTGTGAATGTTGACTGTGTATCCCAAGGCCTGAAGTAGGTGGATGGCATAATTCAAGTGTTTTACCAATGTTTGTTGGCTGTCCGCTTGTATAAGGCTGTCGTCCAGGTATGGGTATATTTGAATCCCCTGAAGTCTGCAGTGTGCAATTACTGATGACAGGCATTTCGTGAATACTCTGGGCGCAGTAGATAAGCCAAAGGGCAATGCTGAGAATTCATAATGCTCTGAACCTGCAAGAAATCTGAGGTGTCTTCTGCAACTTTGTCTGATAGGGACATGCAGGTATGCCTCCTTGAGGTCTAGGAGTTACCAGCCAGGACCCCTTGCCCAGCATGGGAAGGAGTTGCTGTAGGGTCAGCATTTTGAATTTTGGCACAATGAGATAAATATTCAGTGCGGACAAGTCCGGAACAGGCCTCCATTGCTTTTCTTTTCTTGGGACAAGGAATAGTCTGGAATAAAATCCTTGGCCTTGTTCTGAGAGAGGAACCTTTTCTATAGCTTTCATTTGCAGTAGGTTGGAAATTTGCTTTAAGGCCTCTGGCCCTTTGATTCGGTGGCAGGTTTGGCATGCCTTTTCTTTTTGGTAATGTACGAAAATGGAATCTGTATCCTTTGTCTATTATTTGCAGTGTCCATTTGTCCCTTGTAATACTGTGCCAATTTTTTGAGAATAAAGATAGCTTTCCGCCCAAAGGTGCTTCCAATTGAGCCCTGGTTGGTGGAGTCAAAGTCAAGTCATTGAGTTTGTCCTTGTGCAGCAGTTGTAGGTCCTGCACTACCTCTTTGGTTAGGAGGCTGCCATTGACATCCTTTGTAGGAGCCTCTAGCTTGCCCTCTACCTCTGGCACGCCTGTTCTTGCCTCTGAGATCTGTCTGAGTCTGGAAAGGACCAATTCTTAGAAGGCCAATTTCTGCTGAATCTTGGTGGTTGGACCTGGAGAAAATCTTTGACTGTTTGTACAGATTTAGCCTTTTCCTTAAATTTCTTTAAGACCTCCTGAGCCGTGGAGCCAAATAACTTTTGCTTTTCCAGTGGCGCATCCAGAAGCTTTGCTTTAACATGATCTGGCAGAGTTTGTTCCTTCAGCCAAGCATGCCTACGTATGACTGCACCTGTCATTGCTGACCTACATGAAGCTTCCAATGCATCATAACCACACTGCAAGAAATGGCTGCTAACCTGCTGGGAGTTATGTACCAGATCCTGAAGTGCCTTGCGATCTAGGGGTTCAGGCGAAGATAGTTTTTTATGCAATTCATCTAACAAATACTCTTGGCACTGTATCATATGGAATTGACAATTTAATGCCCTCATAGAAAGAGTGGAAGTAGTATACACTTTTTTACCCCATCTCTCTAAAGCCCTGGACTCCCTTTCAGAAGGAAGTGGATTTTTAGTAGTGGTGGTTGCAACCCCTTTAGGGCCCTGGGAAATAGTTTCTGGGTCAGCAGAGTGGCCCTTGTAAAGGAAATGATGGGAGTCCGGGACCCTGTAGTACCTATTGGGTTTGACAGGAGCCGGAGGAAGGGAGTCTGGGGAAATGCTAGACTCAGAGTACACATCATCAATGACATTCAAAACAGGAGGAATAGCCAAAGGTCTATGCTGAGGTAAATGCAAAAAAGTCCTTAATCTCTTCCTGGAATCAGAGAATTCCTGGCCCTGCCATTTGAAATGCTCTCTCATGGAGTGAAGGGTCTCCCCAAAGGACAACTCTTCAGGAGGGGAGGCAGAGGGAATAGATTCCTCTGCATCAGAATCCTCGTAGGCCGTAAAGGCCTCCTCCTGGTAGTCTGATAGGGCAGAGTCATCTGAGGCCTCATCAGAAGACTGGGGATCTGTGTGCTCAACCCTGGGCCTTTTGTCTAGAGGAGGTTGAGAGCCCCTGTCCGGATGTGGCTGAGAGCCCCTAATTAAGGAAATAAGGTCCTCAGCTAAACTTAAAATCTGTGAACCGGTAGTGGATCCCTGAGGAATAGACTTGGGAGGGAGAGATTTTGGCTGTTTAGCAGCTTTAGCACGTGTGAATGCCTTTATGGACATGGATGCAGGAGGCCTGGCTGCCCCACGTGCTGGAGTAGTTTTATCTAGAGAAATGGTGTCGGATGTTTCCAGAGCACCGGTTTCAGAGGGGAATTCTGTGACAGACTCAGAGGAGGCCTCCGGGGCCGAGGTTGTCGGTTGTGCGGTTTCGACGGTCGGAAGCACCAAGGATTTGGTTTCAGCAGAGACAGAGACACTCGCGGTAGGCCTAGGAGTGGTTTCAGCCGAAACTACAGTCTGCTTGTGTCGGCCCTTGTCCTTCCGTTTTTTGGGTAAATGAGTAGTCGGAAGCTCCGACGGCATAATGTAACAGTAACTAGCCCCAAAAAATTCCTCTGCAAACTCCGCCCGACGCCTAAGAGTGCGTCGATTGAAGGAAGCACAGGCTGCACAGGCCAAGACGTCGTGGTCTGGGCCTAGGCAGGGGAGGCAGTAAAAATGGAAATCCTTATGAGGTATTTGTTTCTCACAAGTTAAACAATTATTCACTTTAACCGTTTGATCTGACATCGGCTGAGGCAAGAAAGAGTCCCCAACGGAGTACTTGGCTTTTTGAAGTCTTCGGTAGCTGAAATTACAGGAGCTGGCTGACCGGCACTTGCGAACTGCTTCTGCTTCAGGCACCGAACGGCAAGAAAGACCGAGGAAGATGGCGTCGGCTGACGCTTTTATACCCCAGGCGCTCTGACGTCGGGGAAAGGGCAACATCAGCCGACGCCCGACCCAGACTTTGGAATCCGGCCGACTGAAGGGCTGCCTGAGGCAGGACAACCCATATGTAAGTACCAACCACGTAACTAAAATCTGGATAAGCTGACCCTGAGAATCACTGCTCGTACACAGGATGTAGAACTGTTTTTATTGTAAATCCACACGACACAAAGTATAGAGGTTAAGCGCTTTCAACTGTATGTTACAGTCTTCCTCAGAACAACTTTTACAAAGTTAATCACTTATATACTCGACAATATTACATAATTGAATAATTGCTTATACCACCGCCAAAAACTTTAAAGGCATACTGATCAGCACAAAATGTATTGCAAGCATCAGCTTCTCACGAAATAATATATACAGATACAGATGAACAAATACATGCATATATAGTCTATTAAGATATTTAAAAATAGATAATATATAGATATATGACAATAACAATATATTGTGTAAACATAAAAACTATTCAGAACAATGTGTTTGTATAAAAAAGTTCACTGAATAAAAATAAAAATAATAAAGCTATGGCCAAAGTGCATATGTGCACACATGCTATATGTAGGTAATGTCAAAACCAAACATATATGTGTATATGGTTTGCGGTAATGTAAACAAGAATTAAAATGTTTTACAGTTAATCTAATCAATTAATAAATTTATATATCATATACTTGGGCAAAAATTGCATATAAAAAAAATAACATGTAAAAAATGAATTTATAAAAAATTAATATCTTACTATAAATACCCAATACCATGAAAATATAAAAATGATGTAATAGATGTTGTGATAATATTGTACACTTGATTGTTAAACTAAATGTATTGAAGAACGTAATCACTAAACTGCACTTATACCAATAGACCCAGAACTAATCTTATGGTGCATATGTTCCAAAGTACCTAAAATCAATGCAAGGAACATGTTATAAAAGGGCTAAAAATGGTTTAATACTAATAAAGTCATTCAGGCCTGGTCTTCTGGTGGAATCTGTCAAGATCTGCCATCTACTTTCACTTTGTGCCAACTCCATTTTCCAATTCCCACCAAACAGTGTGATGGGAATCTGATCTATAATTGCAAATGTAAAACTGTGCTCACTCCCTTTATCCAAGATGTGTCTATATAAAGCGTTTTTAGTGTCACATTTTTGTATCCTATAAAGATGTTCGTACATACGTTTTTTCAATTGTCTTTCCGTTTTACCAAAGTAATGTGCGTTACACCGTGTACAAATAGCTATATATACTATCCCTTTTGAACTACAATTACCCATCTTGCTTCTGATATAAGTATGATTAATGTCATCCAACCTAATGGTCTTGGCTGTATTGATGTACTTACACTGCTTACATCTGCCGCATTTAGTAGTTCCTATATGTCCTTCATCTTTGATCTTTCCATAACTTGCCCTCTCTAGTAGTCGTTTCACATTGGGCGCTGTCTTATAAACACATTTGGGAAATTTGCCCAATGTTTGTTCTATATCCATTGAAGCTAATACTTCCCAGTGTTTTTCAAGAATTTCTCTAACCAAATATGTAAGGGGTGTGTACGTTAGTACACATACTCTCCCATGGAGGTCATTCTGCCTTTCTGTCTTTTTATCCATATTATAACAGCCTAATAATGATGGATATTTGTGACCCCATTCGTTTTGCACATATTTTATCACATCTTTAACCATACTGTCTGGATAGGCACGATCCAAAAATAAATTTTCAATAAACCTAAGTTCTGTCTCCATGATATCCTTAGTAGATGACATTCTTGCTGCTCGAATGCATTGCCCTTTTATTACATTTTTGAAAACATGAGGGGGATGATTACTGGTGTAATGAATGTAATCATTCGAAAAAGTGGGCTTTCTATATACTTTTGAGATGAAACCTTCATCATTATGACTAATTAATATATCCAAATATTCAATTTCAGTATAACTGTAGTTATATGTGAATTTTAAAAATTCGGTGGTATTGTTAAGATACTCCATAAATTCTTCTAATTTTTCCACTGAACCATTCCAAGGATGAAAATATCATCCAGGTATCTGGCATAGTAGGATATATCAGAATAAAATGCACTATTAAATACATGTTCTGCCTCCCATTCCAGCATAACCAAGTTCGCGAAAATGGGAGCACAAGCTGCTCCCATTGCCACTCCCTTGGTTTGCTTGAAGTATTCTCCCTGGAACACTATATAATTGTGGTCTAATACCAACCCCATCATATCACATATTAAACTGATCTTATCCCAGGAAAAGCCTGAGTGTTTCCTTAAACTACCTGCAAAAAGTTCCAAGCCTTCATCTTTGGGAATACTTGAAAATAAGTCCTTGACATCTATAGTAAGATAAATTAAATTAGGATGCCATTTATCGTTGGTTAGATCCCCCCAAAATTTCCACAAGTCTTTCATGATATGGGGAATGGAGTTGTATATATTTTTTAACCATCTATCAATAAGTTTCCCTATGTTAAAAGTTTTGGATCGGGAGCCAGAGACTATTGGTCGAAAAGGAGGGTTCTCTATAGATTTATGTATCTTTGGAATTCCCACCATTTTTGCCAAAACTGGGTGGTCTACCTTTAAAAATGAATAAGTGTCATTACATATCCTATTGTCAATCAGATATTCTTCTATACACAAATCTATTCTTTTGTGACCAATATTGATTTGGTTAATGGATATGTTCTCATAATTTCCAGACTCATAAAAGAGATTGTGTATATCCTCGTTATACTCATTAGTGTAGAATATAACTGCCCCACCACCCTTATCGGGCTTCATAATTCTGATGTCCTTATTACACATGAATTTAGATAGTGCTTCTCTCTAGTAAAGAAAGGTTATCGTTGTACAAATTTTTAACTTTACTTAGATTCTTGAATGTCCAGTATATATCATTACAAACCAATTTCTCGAAATTCAATACATATGGATTGTTCTCAGGAATGAATGTACTTTTCTTCATAAGGTCCGTTCCTGCTATACCTGTAAGTCTCATCTCTTTGGACCTATTTTTGTCAAACTGTGCAGCTAAATTAAGTCTTCTACAAAACATCTTTACCTCCTTAATGTTGTCCACTAAATTCAAACCTGTCATAGGAATATACTTCATACCCTTACTCAAAAGTTTGACCAATTCAGAGTTAACATCCACCTCTGTGTAGTTGTATACTTTAAACCCTTCATGTGCAATTACCTTGGGTCATTGATTAACAATGTTATTTTCCTGAGAAACTACTCCATTGGTGTGATAAATGCAGTTATCTGTATTGCATATATTACTCCCATTAACATCTTTAGGGTGGGACAACATAAGCCATTTACTTGTCACACTTTCATCACCACCCAAAGGTATAGGGAGCTGCTCACTGCCAACTTTGGTTATACCCTTTGCCACTGCTTGTTGGTATTTCGTGCTGGAAAAAACCTCCCCCCCTGAAAATTTTCCTCCCTGGTATTACTTTTTGAAGGTTTTTTCATAGGATAATAGTTGTTGTTATCATTTATAGGGTCCCTATGTGCGGGCCACACATATGCCCTGTTTTTGTATAGTTCCAAATCACGTGATATTTTTCTGTTTTTCCTATCCACTATACTGTGAATTTTGTTGTCAGCTACTGTGTACTGTTTCATGTATAACTCCTTCCACATATCAAATTCCTTGTGACTTGTGATAGTAGTATTCAAGCTTTCCAATTCATTGGCCAACTTAATAAGTTTTTCATCCAGATATTTTATTACTAATTTAATATATGCATAACCGAAACTATCAAATAAATCATTAAAATCCTTAATAGTATCAACTCCATAACCAATACCCAAGGGTAATTTAAAAAATCTTATGCCTTTGGGCACAATCTTTAGTTTGAGACACTTAGATAAATAACTACAATCCAATTTAGTGTTTTTGTAAGATACAAGTTTCTTACCAAAATCATATATTAATTCCTTCACAGAGGTATGCATCAGTTCCATATTTTTGTGTTTTTTGTAAACAAATCCAACATCTGCATCACAAAAATCAAAACTGTCATCTAAAAACTGTACCATCAAATCTTCTTCAGTACTACCTCTTACATTACATTTGTTGTTGTTACTACTTATTTTATGTTCTAAATCATTTCTTCTTTGATTTACATAAGATTTAGATCTACATGGGCTCGATAAATCATGAATAATAGTCTGCGTAACAGTACCTTTACAGGCCAACGTGGCCTTAGATTTTCCATTGCCATAGGTTTTTACTGAAGGAAATTCCTTCGGGCGTGCTCCGTTATGAAATTTCTCCTGTCGAGCCCTACTGAAGCTAAAATCAAATGTAAAATCCTCTTCCGATGTGTTGTGTGGATGGTCGCTGCATAAATGGCCATCCCCATTGTTAGTTGAATCTAATCCGTCTATAATAGTTCCTTTTCGCTTATCAAGTGTACAATACTATCAACAACATCTATTACATCATTTTTATATTTTCATGGTATTAGGTATTTATAGTAAGATATTAATTTTTTATAAATTCATTTTTTACATGTTATTTTTTTATATGCAATTTTTGCCCAAGTATATGATATATATAAATTTATTAATTGATTAGATTAACTGTAAAACATTTTAATTCTTGTTTACATTACCGCAAACCATATACACATATATGTTTGGTTTTGACATTACCTACATATAGCATGTGTGCACATATGCACTTTGGCCATAGCTTTATTATTTTTATTCAGTGAACTTTTTTATACAAACACATTGCTCTGAATAGTTTTTATGTTTACACAATATATTGTTATTGTCATATATCTATATATTATCTGTTTTTAAATATCTTAATAGACTATATATGCATGTATTTGTTCATCTGTATCTGTATATATTATTTGGTGAGAAGCTGATGCTTGCAATACATTTTTTGCTGATCAGTATGCCTTTAAAGTTTTTGGCGGTGGTATAAGCAATTATTCAATTATGTAATATTGTCGAGTATATAAGTGATTAACTTTGTAAAAGAGTTGCTCTGAGGAAGACTAACATACAGTTGAAAGCGCTTAACCTCTATACTTTGTGTCGTGTGGATTTACAATAAACCCATATGTAAGGACTGCAGATGCATCCTTGAAGGACATCACTTGCCTTCTCATTTTTAGGAGCACTCTGGCAAGAGGTCAGGATGTGTACATTAGTCCTTTGATGCACAATAGAGAAAATAGAGAAAAGCTTTCCCTTCCCAAGTTTATTTACATAGATGCATGTAACAGAACTTTGTGAGATGGTGGTCTAGAATGGAAGCAGAATCATACATTTCTGTAACCTTCACAGTAAAGTCCATTTGTGGAACACCTGAATCTCCAACTTCCTCATCCTGGCTTGACCGAAATCCTCAGTCTTCTAGGGCATTTTGTTAAACTGTAGAATGTCAACAGAAGAGGGGTCTGCTGCATGGCTAGACTTCAGGGTCCAGGTCTCAAGAGCTGGTCAGAATGCACATTCCCTCTCCTTATCTACTAGATTACAGTGTAGCAGTCTAGTTTTTCCTATAATAATCTTTTATTCCAACAGAAAGAAATGCTTGGCATTTTTTTTCGCCTTTGGCCCTGCTGTATACTATCAAACCTTTTCTTGGTGTATCAGCATACTTGTTCCCCTCAATTGAAGAGATGATGTGGGGGGGGGATCATCCACGTAGCCATCGTGGGTGGTTAAGTTTTCCATTTTTTCCTCTTGGCCTTAATGTGTAGACACTTTGAGCCAAGGAGGGGATGCATAATGGGCTGTCCATGGAGAATGGCACTAACTTCTGCAAGTAGTGCCACTGCACGGCAGGCATGTCCCTTTCGCACATCATAGGCAGAGGCTCCTCACCTGCACAGAAACTGACCTCCCCCCCCCCCCAAGAGAAGAGGAGGCCATGTTCATTCACTCCTCCCCCTTTCTCCCATATTCCTTCTGTGTCAGGGCCACTAACTGAACTCCATTTGCTTGCGTCACAGGACTCCACCTCTCTGTGCTATAGAGACAGGCAATAATCTACTACACTTATTAGCTAAACAAGTTCCATCTACAGAATGACAGAAGAAATTTAATTCCAGCATTTAGCTGAAGCAGTTTTCACCATCATTTGTTTCAGGCACAGGGCTGGACAGTAACTCCTCTAACTAAACTATTCCAAAGAATCCTCCTTTACTCATAACTTTGTATTTTTTTTTATTTTTGCAATAAACACTACAGTAAGCATTTTCCAGTTTAATATGGCTTTATTGCCATTTATCACCATTTGTCCATACCTTATTGTCCAAAATCCAAGGGTGAAGTTTATGCAACACTTTTCAAAGTTAATAAAAAAAAAGTGCTTGATTAGGAAAAAAAAGAATAAATCAACAGGCAAACTTCTCAGTTTAAAAGTAAACCTAACGAAGAAGAGTTATGTAAGAACTTATAACTATAGATGCCCTTTATTATGTTGCAGTATTCATAACAGTAGGGAATAGCTGCCTGCAGCACCACCATCCAGCCAGTATACCAAAGTCTTTGTCCCAGAGGGTACATATGATGTTGGCTACAAGGGCCATAAAACTGGCATTAGGTATAAAGGTGATGTCTGCACATACCCTCCCCAGAATAGTTTCTGCTGCATATAGTGCCCATGAGGTTTTTCAGGAGGGTCCTGAGACCCTTAGACTATGGCTGTGTAGGTAGAGATCTGGGGAAGAGAATGTCCACAGATGTTCATGAGATACCCGATACAGCAGAAGCAACAGAGGGTAGTAGGGTGGGATTGAATACTGCAACATAGAAGAGAATGACTTGAGAGAATGATGAATAAGTTCTTACACAACTATTATGTCCTTCTACTCTGATGTCACAGTACTCATAACAGTAGGGAGAGTACCAGAGCTTTAACTATGATCCTGGGTGAAGGAAGGGTTTCTGTGGTCCAGGAGACCCTGTAGGATAGTTCTGGCAAAACCGGCTCTAGCATGGGATGCCATGTCATAGGTTCATAGGTGATTACTAGGCTAATGGCCCTAGGGCCTTAACAAGCCTAGTCATGTAATACCCTTCTTCCCTAGCTGACCATGGTTAGGTGGTCATTGTTCATAGGGAGGTACTAGGCTATCGGCCCTAGGGCCCATACAAGCCTAGCCAAAAAATGTACCCTGGCTTTCACCACCCAAGAAAATTATTTTCCTGTGCCCCTGTCAAGCAGAGCCACAGAAGTGATCCCCAGGGTGAATTTCCCATCCAATCAAGATTTTTCTTGAAGAGTGCTAATGAGGAGCTCTGTTTGACATAGATAGGTAGTCTGTTCCAGAGTAAGGGAAGTCTCTGGGACAGGAATCTATCCCTCCAGCATGTTTTGTTTACTGTGGTGACAAGGTTTAGGTCCCTAGAGTGTGTAGCTTGGAGGGATTGGGATTTCTTTAAGTGGAGCATGTCCAACAGCTCTGGGTTTGACATAGCTTTGTATGTTAGGCAGAGATCGCCCCTGAGTAGGCAATATGCGATGGAGTAAAGCTGTAGTTTTTTGAGACTGTCTGCACAGGGCATCTGTTTGAGGATAGTAATCCTCTTTGTGAGGTATTTCTGTGGTCTTTCCAATTGTTGTAGATGTCTTGTGAGGTACATACCAAAAGGGGCACTGTACTCTATAAGGGGTCTAATGAGTGAGGAGTAGAGGGGAACAATGACCTCTTTTTCTGGATGAGAATCCTTTTGTGATGAGATGAGCCACGCAGAAAGATTTCCTGACCACTGTGGCGATGTGATTATCGAGAGAGACTACTGTCCACCTGTGTCCCAAGGTCTCATCACATTTTCTGCATTAAGTAGACTACCAGCTATGTGGTAGTTCATAGGTACAGAGTATTTACCAAAGGAGATGACAATACACTTTTTGGCACTGAGCTTCAGGCCATGGCTTTGACACCGGGTATCTGTCTTAGTGAGGCCCTTTTGTAGTTTGTCCACATTGTAGGACTTTCGATTATGGCTCCTAGTTTGCAATCATTTGCAAACTTTGTTAGCCAAAGACCTTCCGTGTTGACCTGCGATTCAGAGAAGTAGATTCCAAACAGGAGAGGTCCCAGGACTGAACCCTGTGGTACTCCACTTGTCACAGGTCTGATGTCGGATTTGGAATCTGCTACTTTCACAGTGTGGGTTCTGTCCATGAGCCAGGTGGCAACCCATCTTGATATAGGGATTTATACCTAGTTTAGTGAGCTTATCTATAATTCCAGAGTGGGGGATGGTGTCGAAAGCCTTGGCGAGATCTAGATAAGCTGTGTGAAGCATTTTACCCTCATCTATGGCTTTGGTGACTGCTTCAAAGAAGTCAATCAGGTTTAGGAGACATGATCTGCCTTTTACAAATCCAAACTGGGTAGGGTCCAGAGTTTGGAGATTACCAATGTCTTTGTTTATGAGTTCCACGATGATACGTTCCATGGCCTTGCAGACCAGGCTCGTCAGGCTAATGGGGCGGTAGTTCCCAGGGTCCGTCGTGGCTCCCCCTTTGTGGAGTGGGATATCCGTTGCGGTGTGCCATTCAGTGGGTACAAAGCCTGAGGTGAGGCTATGACTGAACATGGTACTTGGGTAGGGTGCCAGTTCATTCTGTAGTTTGTGTAGAACGCAGCCTGGGATATTGTCAGGTCCCACGGATGCTGTGTTCTTGGCTTTGGAGAGTATTTTTTTTTTACCTGTGCAGCCGTGAGTACAGGAACTTTGCATTCTTCCGGTATAGAGATGGGCCCTCTAGGAGGTGAGAGGGAGGTAAAGTTAGCACTGAACCTATTTGCTAGGATGTTGGCAATATCAGTTGGTTCTGTATATTTAGTGCCATTGTGCTGTAACTCAGAGCAGATCTGAGTGTTCCCATTTAGATTCTTAACATAGCTATAGAATGCTTTGTGGGTTGTCTTTAGAGTCAGTGGCATTTTTGTTTTCGTAACTAGCTTTGGAGGATTTTATGAGGGATCACAGCTTCTTACTGAGGTTGACCAGGCAGTTCCTCCAGTCATGGGATTTTACTCTTTTGCAACAGTTTCTTTCTTCTGTTGTAGAGTTTGTTTATGGCAGAGGACCACCAGATTGGCTTCCTTTTTTTGGAGGATAACATCTTGGTTCTATTGGGGATAGCATGATCCATGCACTCGTGTAAGTGCTTATAAAGTGCATTTGTGTAGGATTCGGCAATCATACCTCTACTGTCCATCTGCATTGGTGTCATGAAGTTTGCCACTTCTGTCTTAAGAAGTGTGAAGTTGGCTTTGGAGAAGTTGTTTACGATTTCCTTAATTGGGGAGTGGGATGTGGATGTCTAGGCTGATTAGCTTGTGGTCAGATCTGACCAACGAGGAATTGACCTCTGGTGTGGAACACCGGTTTCCCATGTTGGTAATGACTAGGTCTAGGATATTGCTGCCCCTGGTGGGGGTGTGAATAAGTTTATCCAAGGCATTGGGATTTATGAATTCTAGAGAAAGTTGCGCAAATGAGTTGGTACACTAGTAGTTTTCCCAGTTAATGGCGGGGTAGTTGAAATCGCCCTTTATTAGGGTGTTGGGTTGTACCCTAATACTTTCCAGTGTATCAAGAAATAAGGAGTGTGAATCCTGGGGCATGGTGGGGGGGTCTGCAGCAAGCTACAATTTGGATTGCGGTCTTGCCCAGAGTTAGTTGCACTTGGATAATCTCGGATGCATTATGCTGTGCAACTAGCCTGGAGGTGTGGATATCCTTAATGAACATGGACACACCTCCACCTTTAGTGCTTCTTTCTGGGTTAGGTGGCCGAAAGGTGTGGTATGAATTGAAGCCTGGTAATGCAGGGGTGCTCTCTGGAGCTTTGAAGCAGGTCCCTCTGTCACTGCACAGATGTCAGTGTTCTCCATTTTAAGGAGTGCCTTGAGTGAGTGCATTTTGAGGTTTAGACTTCTAGCATTGAGTAGCATTACCATCATATTTTGCTTGCTTGTACCTGTTATGGTGGTGAATTTGTCATTTGAACCTTGCCTAAAAAGGCACTATAGGGGTGGCAAAAGCCTTAGCCAGTATCCGGAATCGTAAGGGCGACAGGTGCAGGCCATCTCTGGCAAAGCATCGTGGACTGTCAATCATGTCATCCCAGGCAGACAAATACTGGATCCCCTTTGAACAACACCAGAAGCTTAGCCAATTGTTGAAGTCAACCATTTTGTCCTTGTACTGTGGTATCATTCTGGGTGATGGCAGGATGCTACTCAGGGTTAGGGTCGTACCTGCCTGGGATACAAGATCGGAGAGCTCCTCCATGTCTTTTCATGTAGTCCAGGGAGATGCATTTCAGGTCATTCACACCAACATGGACAATGACTGTCATATTTGTACTTATTGTGGAGTGACCTGAATGCATGCGTTATGTGGCGGATCCTGGCACCCGAGAGGCAGCTGACAGTAACTTACTCATGTTTAGTCTAGTGAGTGGAACATCAGTGTGCCTGAATATAGAGTCACCTATGACTAGAGTGTTGGGTACGTTGTTATGCCTTATGGGCTGTGGTTGAGTGGCACACTGAGTTTGTGGGCTATGCGTCATTTGGGTTGTGTTGGAGGGTGGAGTTTGCTTGCATTTATGCTTTGGATGTCCCTGATGCTTGGGCAAGTTTTTATTGAGAGCCTCCGTGAATGTAGGTGTGTTTTGTGCTTATGTTTTGGTGGTGTAGGTTTTGAGGGACTATGTGATGACTATGGTGTGGTGCAAGTGATTACCTTCTCCTCTTGATTGTCTAGTCCAGTCTTGGGTGAAGAGAGCTTTGCTTCCAGTTTGGCTATATAAGTGCATCTCTCACAGGTTGTAGTGTTGGGTGGTAGGAGAAGAGGATTGTCTGTGTACATGAGGCAATTGCTGCATTGCCCCAAGATGCCCAGATTCATCAGGTAGACAGGAGAAATCACTGGGAGCTGACCCTTAGACATGGCTGGATAAGTGCTTATTTATTAAGTACTAAATCAGCTTGTAATGTTTGGTGAAGGTGTGCACTGAAGTCCAAATGGCTCCCTCTAAAAGGGGAAACCATGCATTTGAAACAGACAGAAGAGGCAGCTGCTCCGGTAGAGTGGAGCTTGATACTGCCTTGTAAGGATTTCCCATGGAGGGAGTAGCAGAAAGAGATCCACTAGGCAATGGTTTGCTTAGATGCAGCTTTCCCTAGGGCTCTGGGATTGAAGGAAACAAATTGTTCTGATTTCCTGAGGTCTTTGGTTTTGTCCAGGTAATATCTTAGTTGTCTGTGCACATCCAGAGAGTGCAGGGTCCATCCTGAAACATTTTCAGGATGGAAATGTAAAACAAATAGATTAATGGCTTGATTCAACGAGAGCTCATTAACTACCTTGGGCATGAAGGAAAGGCTGGTCCTGAACACCACTATCCCTGTGAAAGACTAGATAAGAGGAAATGGCTATCAGTGCTTGGATCCCTGAAACCCTCCTGGCAGAGATGAGGGCAACTAGCAGAATGGTTTTGAATGTACAAAATTTCAGAGAAGCAGAAGGTGCTGGTTCAAAAGGAGACGGTGTTAGCTTTTCTAATACAAAATGTAGATCCCACGGAGGAGGGATGGGTTCCCATGGGGGCTTTATGTGGAGGACCCAGTCTAGATGCCAGGTGAGGTGAAACAGGCAGAGATGGCAGACAAGTGGACTTTGATAGAGGAATATGTTAATCCTGTTTGGAGTAGGTAACACAAGTAGGACAGGACCCTAGGGATGGAGATAGTGAAGGAGTCCTGATTGCTCCTATGACACCAACTGGAGAATCTAAGCTACTTAGCCACGTAGGTTCTCCTAGTGCTAGGTTTTCTGGTGGTCTGCAGAACTTCAAGTACATCCTCTGAGTAAAGGTGTCTGTAAAAGATCAGGATTCTGTCAACCATAAGGTCAGTTTTAGATAGTTCACCTGTTGTAGCAGGGACCCCTTGTTCTGTCCGAATAGGTCTATGTGGTGGGGTAACATGTGGTGATTGCCCTTGGCTAGAGAAAAAGGGAGGGGAAACCAGTGCTGTCTTGGCCAAAAGAGGGTCACCAGTAGGAATTTTGGTTCGTCCTTCTGAATTATCAGGAGAACATTCTGGATCAGAGTGAAAGGGGGAAGGCATACAGGAACACCCCCCCCCCCCATGAAAAGGAGGTGGTGTCCACTTTCCATACTTGTGGGTTCCTTGTGCAGAAGTTGTGCATCTGCCTGTTAACTCCTCAGGAGCATTTATTTGTGAGAGGGGGCTGAGGTTCTGCTGAGTGCATCTGCCATCACATTCTGTTGAAAGGGGACATACATGGCCAACAGGTGCACTCTGAGTCTGCTAGATTCCAAAATTGAATAGCCAGGCTGCATTAGAGGGTATGACCTGGTCCCTCTGTTTATGTACCACAGAACTGTCTTGTTGTCTGTGATTACATTTAATGTTCCTGGCAAAATAGGGGGTTTGAATGGTAGTAGGGCTAACAGCAAGGTTCTCATTTCCTTAATGCTGATGTGGTCTTACTCAGAGTGGAACATTTATCTTGTACTAAGAGGTGTTGACTTGTTTGCAACACTGCCCCTACCCTAGGTCAGAAACATTGGTGTAAAGGCATTGAAGTGGAGCTGGGATTTGAAGATGGATCCTTGGGTTGGTCTATATTGCAGACATCCACCACTGGATCTCACTTTTTAAGCAGAGGAGAAGTGGGAGGGGCACATACAAGGGTTGGGAATGTTGGACCCATAGATTTATTAGTACCCATTGTATTTTGTACATGTGTAGTCTTGCCAAAGGCAGGATGTGTATAAGGGATACCATGTGGCCTAAGTTTCAGAAAATCCTGAGCTGTCAGAAAGGTTCGGGAAAGATCTGGTTTAAGTACAGAGAGTTCCTGAATCCTTTGGTCAGGTATGAAGGCTTTCCATGCAGTCCGTGTGTAGTCTACATGCCAGAAAAATCATGTCCTGAGAAGGAGTCAGGCAAGATTCTACATTTATTGTAAACCCCAGAAGAGAGAGGATGTGTGACACCTGCTGTAAATTGAGAAGTAGGAGTTGGTGGTCTTAGTGCAGGATGAAGTTGTCTAGGTAGGGATATATTTGTATACCCTGTGTCCTGAAATGGGCAATGAAAGGGGCTAGAAACCAACACCCTGGGGGCTGTGGATAGACCAAAGGGCAATGCAGAATTGAAAATGGCAGGAGCCTACAGAAAATCTGAGGAATTTCCTGTAATGCAGGTGAACAGGGATGTGTAGAGCCACTATGAAAGCTTGGGGGAATGTAGAGGCAGGAGAATAGGGAAGGTTATCATTCTGAAACTGGGTACAAGAATGAGAAGGGAAAGGTCCAGGATAGGTCTCCAGTGGCCCTCTTTCCTGGGAACCAGGAACATTATGGAATAGAACCCAGAGTTCTTTTGATAGGCAGAAAATGGTTCTCTGGTGCCCTGGTTTAGGAGTTGTTGAATAATGGGTGGGAAAAGGTGAATCTGTTTTTTTTTTTTGGTGGTTGGGGAATGCCCTGAAAGGGTGGGAGCATCACACCAAGTCTAGTACTATCCTCTCTGGATGGAGAGGACCAATTGTTCTTTTGTAAGTTTCTGCCAGGAGGAGAGGGAGAGGATGAGAATGAGGGATAGGGGAGTTTGTGGATATAGGTTGGGTGAGTCACAGTGGAGAGGGCCTGGGATGGTCAGGCTGTCTCCTAAAGGGAGTGGCAGGAGATCTTTAGGACAATCTAGGGGTTGACGTCTTTCTCTCTTGTATATGTCCCTTGGATTGTTGTGTTGAGGGAAATTATTCCCTTCGTACATAGGAGGGTTCTGTGGATAGTTTCTATGATATCTAGGAATGAGGGACACCAAAAGGTGTTTGAGATTTTGCAACTCTTTTCCCCTCTCTTGGAGGGATTTGAGAAGCACAGCAGAGGCTTGTCCAAAAAGTGCCTTGTCTAATGGAGCATCCAGAAGTTTAGTCTCAACATCCATGGGGAGGGGCTGTAGCCTTACCCAAGAGTAACGACGCAGCACTGATCCAGAAGCAGCTTCCACAGTTATCATAGCTGAACTTAAGAGTGCCAGGTACTTGTGATGCTGTGGAGAGGAGAGAGTTTAATTGTACTCTGGACCTCAGAAACAGGCTGAAGGCCTTAGTAATGGTATGAAGTACAAACCTTGCCGTGTGGGTTTGGTAGTTCAGGGTCCTAATGGCCAGAGTTGATATATAAACCTTTTTACCTGTCCTGTCCATAAATGTCAATCAGTCAAATCAGTTGGATAAAGAGCAGAAGATAGCTGTCTGGAGGTCTTGTCTGCCGAAACGGCTGTAACAGCTGGGTCAGCAGGAGGGTTCTTGTAAAGAAACTGGGTGTCTTGGGGAACCCTATAAAATCTGCCTGGTCGTTTAGCTGCTGGGGGTTGGGAGGAGACTGTGAAGCAGCTAAGAATGCATCTTGAAAAACAAGTAGTAATGGAAGTACAGCTGAGAGAGTGGGCTGCTCCATTTGCAGAAGGTCAAAGTATCTTTTTCTTGGATTCTGAGACCTCAGAGGCCTGTCACTAAGTGTTCAGTTATGAGGGAGATGGTATTCCCAAAAATGAATTCTTCTCCTGGGAAATCTGGTGAAATGGAGTCCTCCTCAACTGGAGTAATTAATTGGGGGATTCAATTAGAGTCTCATAAGAAAAGGATTCATTAGAGGATGCGTATTCTTCCTCAGACACATGGGTTAGTTGAGGAGTGAGAGTAGATAGGAGTTGTTGGGATTGTAAGGCCTGAAAGGGCTTAAAGAGGCTTTGGGAAAAGGATTCCCAACCAGACATCTGAGGGGGTACGTTTGGATTTTCCTTTTCAAGGGCGTGGTAATCAAGGGAGAAGCAGACATCGGCCTAGCAAGAGGAGGACAAGGGGCTTCCAAGAAAGTGAGCTGTGGTTCCCCTCCATCAGACTCTGATGGCTGAAATACCTCAGCGGATGTACCTTTGATATCCCAACACCATGGCTTCCATTGTGGTTACTGGGCCTGCTTGGGAAACTGTCTCAGACTAGTGGTCTCCTATCGCTTCTAGAGCCAGCTTGTATGCTGGAGGTGCATCCTGGGATTTGGGCCTAAGTCTCTGCCTTCTTCAGAGGTGGCTCGTTAAGACAGGCCTACTCCTCCTTCCATGCCCAACGCCAAGTTTCTGGTTCCCTAGGTAAACCACTAATCGGCTACAAAGTGTTTTGGGGATGAATGACTTAAATTGAACAGGATGTACAGTAGTGGGCCTCGCCTAGACAAAACACGCACTTATTGTGGGTGTCCTTGTGAGGAATCTGCCTCCCACAAGCACACTTCCCTTTCCTAGTTGACATGCAAGTCAAAAACAGGAAGCCAAGAAAAATAAACCCCGGTGGGAACTTATCTAAATGGTCCAAACGGTCACCTGGTCTCGATAAACAGGTAGAGGGAAGAAAGGCAGCAAACACCAACGAATGAAAGATATTCTTCTTTAATACTGATAGATGTGAAGCGCTTTTCATTTGAGACTGTGCTCAAACTTCTTCAGACACACTGGTTAACAAAATCACAAGTGTATATACAAATTAAATGAACTAATCACATAGACATTACATCAATTGAACCATTAAAACTGCCCCAAGGTAATTAAGCATTTAAAGGCATATGGAACCAAACTACCTAAATGCTCTAAATACATATTTATATACATGTTGGCATGGTTCGAGTTTTAGGCCTTGAAGAAGAAGAAGATGGCGTCAGTTTAATATGCAAGTCAGTAGGCCTGAATACACCCTCAGAAGCTGGTGCCTGCACAGCAGCTCTGGACTCATCCAAGGTAGAGACATCCACAGTTGAAGCATGTCGCAGCATACTGGACTCCGAATGAGTCTCAGTAGAGTCCTGCGAATCTGAAGTAGTGGGTATCAGGGGCTGTGAAAGCACATCACTGAGTACCGGTGAACTGGGCGGCCTGTCCTTGCCTTTATCTTTGCGTTTCTTCTGAATGTCGGTAGTCGGATGGCTTACCATAGACATATCAGGATAATTGAACAGAGTACCAAAAAATTTAGAAGCACAAATAGACAGACAACGGATAGTTTGTAGTTTAAATAAGGCACAAAACAGACAGCGAGGTACATCGTGGTCAAGGCCTAGGCAAGGAGTATAGTACAAATGAAAATCTTTATGAGGTATTTGCTTTCCACAAGAAATGCAATTATTTACTTTTACGGACATCGGTTTAGAGCAAGAAAAAGTTTCACCAACAGGGTACTTAGATTTAGTTGAAGACTTCAGTTTTGAAACTCGAAAATGAAAATTTCAGGAGTCTGCCGACCAGCACTTGCGACCTGCTTCTGCTTCGGGCACCGCACGGCAAGAAAGACTGATGTAATTATGTTGGCTGCATGTTTTATACCCCTGGTGACCTGACGTCACAGAAGAGACAGCAACCAATGTAGGACCCAAGACTTTGTTAATCAGGCCGACTGAGGGCTACTGCAAGCAGATAACCCAAATGTAATGACTGCAACAGTGAAACACGAAGAACATGGCTATGGTAAGATTTTACACAAAACATTCCTATGTCCTTCTATTCCAATGTTGCAATATTCACTAGTGGGTGAGTACAGAAGCTCACTGCTGGCTGGTTGGTGGTCTGGATGAGGATTCCAGGAACCCATGCAGAATAGCCCTGGCAAATCCTGCTCTGGTCCTGCATATGTAGTCCAATTTGTAGTGCCTGGTGAAGGTGTAGCAGCTTCTAGAATGGAGTTTGTATCTAGACCTTTAAAAAATGGTCCAGAGGAAGCCATGGCCCTTGCAGAATGGGCTCTGAAATCGCCCATTAGTGTCTTTCCGTGGTGAGATTAACAAAAAGGAGATGGCCCTAGCAATCCAAGAAGAAATGGTTTGCTTTCCTACAGCTTTCCCCAGAGCTCTGGGATGGAAGGAAAAAAAACTGGTCTGATTGTTGTATAGGTTTGGTCTTATGCAAGTAGAAATGGAGTTGCCTGTGTAGATCCAGGGAGTGAAGGACTCTCTCTCACTGCCTCCCTGAGGGTTAGGAAAGAAGGTGGGCAGGTGAATAGCCTGATTAAGAGAGAGGTCATTAAGCACCTTGGGGGTGAAGGAGGTTTTAATCGTGAGGGTGACCCTGTCCATACAGAAAACTGGGAAGGGTTGAGTAAACATGAGGGCTTGGAGCTCCGAGACCCTCCTGGCTGATGTTACTACCAGTACTGTTTTCCAAGTGTAAAATTTCAAGTCAGCCTTACCAGCTGGCTCAAAGGGTGGCAGAGGGAGTTTTTCCAGCACATAAGTAAGATCCCAGGGAGGAGTAGTTTGTTTCCTAAGGGGTCTTGGGTGTAAAACACCTTTTAGGAATAATTTGACTGGAAGCCTGGATGCAAGTGGGGGCTCCATAGGCAGGCAGGAAGAAATGGCTGATAGGTGTGCTTCTGAGGTGTAAGATAAGCCTGTCTTTAGCAGTTCACACAGTTAGGAGAAAATTAAAGGCAGGTCGCTTTGTCCAGTGTTTCTCTTTTCTGACATCATATAGAAAACCTTCTCCATTTAGAGTTAGGATTTCTAGTGTCTGGTTTCCTGCCCTCCTGCAGGACTGACAGCATATCCTCATTATATAGGAGCCTGATGGGAATGAGAATCCTATCAGCCAAAGGGAGAGGTGTAAGGATCTCCACTGTGGGTTAATCTGTGTCCCCTGGTGCTGTGCGACTAGATCCACTGAGGGGGAAACTTGTGGTGATTTCCCTTGGATAGATTAAGTAGGGGAACCAGTGTTGCCTTGGCCAAAAGGATGTCACCAACAAGATTTTTGGCGAGTCCTGCTGAATTTGTAGTAGGACTCTATCAGAAGGAAGGGGGGGGGGGGGCATTTAGGTATTTTCCCTTCCCGGAAGTTAAGAAGGCATCTGCTTTAAGAGCCTTCAGGTTGTAAGTTCTGGGGCAGTAGCTCGGGAGTTGCCTGTTAGTGGAGGAGGTGAACACTTCTATCTGTGGAATACCCCACCTGTGGATCAACTATAGGAATACCTCCCCCTTGACAGCATCCATTCATGACTAACGAATAAACACCCACCAGGGCAGAATCCAGTAATAAACGCCTTTTATCCATTCATGACTGTCTGAGGAGGTTCTGCTTAAGGAGTCTGCCTGGTAATTTTGTTGGGATGGGACGTAGGCTGTCTGCAGGGTGATCTCCTGGGAGACCCCTAGTTCCCATACCTGTAGAGCTAGGTTGCAGAGGAGGTAGGACTTCATCCCTCCTTGCTTGTTCAAGTACATCACTGTTATATTGTCTGTGAAGATCTTCAGAATGCCCTGTCTGAGGAAAGGTAGAAAGGCCTGCAAGGCCAGAAGTATGGCTGACATTTCTTTGATGTGCCATTGTTTGCGTTTTCCCACAAACCTTGTACTTTCCTTGTGTCCAACATTGCTCCCCAGCCCAGATCTGAGGCATGTGTGCATGGTCTGAGAAGGGGGAAAATTGTAGAGAGAGATCTGGGTTGAGGGTCACCTGGGCATTCCACCACTTCAGCTCTTGGAGGCGGCAGGGTAGAAGTGGGATTCTGAACTCTAAGGAGTGAGAATGCTGGGTCCGGTCCATACTGCAAATATGCCATTGCATCTTTCTTGTGTGCAATCTTGCCAGTGGCAGCATGAGAATTGTGGCAGCCATGTGGCAGAAAAGTTTGAGAAATTCCCTTGCAGTAAGGAGGGCGGATTGAAGGAGCTGGGTCAGGGAAGGCACTTTTTCCTAAGGTAGGAAAGGCTATTCTGAGGTCTGTTCTGATTCTGCATCCTAGGAAGACAGTCTTGTGTATGATTTAGATTGGATTTGGGGAAATTTATGAGAAACCCTAAAGACTGCAGCAGGAGCAGGTCGTCCTTTGTGTGGGCTGGGGGGGGGGTTGTCTGCTGCTTGAATTAGATGGTCTAAACATGGAAAAATGTGCATACCTCTTGTTCTGCAGTAAACAACTGGGGATAGGCATTTTCTAAATACCCTTGGAGCAGTAGAGAGGTAAAGAGCAAGACAAAACTGAAAATGCAAGGAGCCTGCTTTGAATCTGAGGAATTTTCTGGAGGACGGTTTTATTGGGATATGTAGATAGGCTTCCTTGATTGTCCAGGGTCACCATGAAGGCCTGGTGAAGAATGAGGAAAAAATGGGTAGTGTTTTATCCTGAAGGAAGGAACCTTCAGGAATGGATTGAGGCAGGAAAGATCTAGGATAGGTCTCCATGGTCCCTCCCTTCCTGGGCACCAGCAAGATTCTGGAGTAGAAGCCTCTCCCTCAAGCAGTGAGGGAATGAGTTCTATAGTGCCTTGGAGCAGCAGGTTGTTTAGATCCTTGGGTAGGGACCATTAAGAGGGTGGAGGAAGTGGAATAGGAAGTTTTTTTGGGGGGTTGGGGGGGGTCCAGGTCATGGAGTTTTCCTCCTTCAGGATAGATGGAACTCATTTGTCAGATGTCACTAGGGCTCATGCAGGGAGGCAGTGAGAGAGGCAAGATGATTAAAGTATGGTGGGAGGAGAGGTGGTAGAAAAGGAGGCAGGCAGTCAGATGCTGCCTGCCCTTTTGGAAAGGGAGGTGTCTGGATAGAAGTTTGAGGTGCCCTAGGCTGAGTAGTCTGCCTACTGTGTGGTGTTCTAAATCGGGTGGGGGGGGGGGGCAAAGGGCCTAAAAGTCTTCCTGAAACTGTCCTGGCCCAGTAGTTTCCTTGAAATTTTGGGATTGGAGAGACCAGAAGATACTTTAGATACTGGAGCTCTTTCCTTTTTTGCTGAAGTGACTTAGAGAAATCAGCCACTTAGAGCAAAAAAGGGCAGTGTGATCCAAGGGAGCATGTAAAAGTTTGGCCTTAAACTCATCTGGTAAAGGCTGAAGATGCAGCCAAGAGCATCTCCTCAATACAGAGGCAGATGCAGCTGACCTAGCAGAGGCCTCTGCTGCATCATATGTATACCTTGGGAAATATTTACTGAATTTGGAGATGAGCCCAAGCAAGGAAGACAGGGATGCTTTTGCATAGCAGTCAGGGATCTCATTAAGTTCCTTAGAAGCTTTGCCCACTAATGCCAAGGAGTACTTGGGCCATGTGTGACTGGTAATTTGTAGCCCTAAAGGCTAGAGTAGCTGAAGTGCATATATTCTTCACCCACCTCTCCACGACCTTGCTGTCTATCTGCAGGCAGGATGTTGGTTAGTGGGGAGAAGTTTGGTAGCCCTATCAGTGGCAATAGAAATGGTTGCTGGGTCAGCTGGTGGGCATTTGAAAAACATTTGTTGCCTCAGGTACTCTACACAACTGGTCTGCCCTTCTAGGGGCAGTTGGTTGGGAGTTGGGATTTAAACATGCTGCTGCAAAAGCATCCAAGGCGGCAGGCGGGACAGGAGGAATGGGGGCCAGTTTAGGGGATTCCATCTGGATCCAGTCATAGAATCTTTTTTGTTTCACAGACATGTCTAAGAAATTCCTTTTGAAATATTCCTCATATAATTAACCGTGTCCCCAAAAGGTACAGTCTTCCACAGGGGAGTCAGGCTCAGAAGAGGCTTCTTCTGGGGATCCATACCCCAGAGGGGAAGATATTTGTGAGTAGCAGGACAAGGAGTCCTCTGAGAAGTCAGACATTTCTTCAGCATGATGGCTAAGGTTATTTTCTGGCTGAATAGGACTGGGACTAACAATTGGTGGCACAACATGAGGTAGGTGAGGCAACATGCCTAAGAGCCATGAAGGCATTGTGAAGCCTCTGAAAGCCTACCAGTCTGGCAAAGTTTCCAGGGTTGAAGTGACATGTTTTGTTTTTTTCTTTGCAGGCCTAACCAGCATCTGGCTGTCTGTTTGCCTTTAAGGAATAGATGGAATGGCAGAGGCCTGCTCCAAAGCGCCCATCGCAGAAGCTGGTTTACCCCTGGCTTCTGAAACAGATGCCAGGATATCCTCCCTGGACATGTCGTATACTCTGGATTTTGCAACCTCTTGGTAGGTACCCGCTTTATCCGATATGGCGGATGCCGATTCCTCAGCCAAGCTAACTGTAGCTACAGGATGAGAATTTGCGCAGGGAGGCGTGGTGGAAGTGGACAGCCTCATGGGCTTAGCCCTCTTCCTAGGTGGTTTGGATGGGACACTGGTAGCATATTCCATTCTGAGAGCGATCTGCCTAAGATGCTGGTTTTTGAGGTATAGGTAGAGGGCCTGAAGTCGGTGATGAAGAGTCTTCGAGACGAACGACTTACAAATGACTCCATTTTTATAATCGTGATCCCTACCCAAACAAAAGGGACACTGGTCATGCGTGTCTGAGGGGAATCTGGTGACCACAGTGTGTAAACAGAATGAAATGCATTTCGACCATGTCAAAAGAAGTTATTAACTGCATTACATAATACTTCCAAACTACTGTTGCTACATGGTGGTCAATGGACAAGACTCCTCTATAAAGATATCAAGACCTCTGACAAATTTATCAACCTCGAGTGGGATACAGTCTATTGTAAGCTTCTGTTGAGATATTTACCAGCACTGACAGTGCATTTAAGACTGCTTTTTAATGCACCATCAACTTGTAATACTTAGGCCTTCATGTAGTAATACAGTGAATGAAAAAAATCCAAACTGGAGTCACTCGCAAATTTACTGCCATATAACTACATCAGTGGTCTGGAGATCAATGAACTAGAATCCAAACAAAAACAAGTCCCAATACTGAGCCCCGAGGAATATCAAAAATGAATTTTACTTTGAGGTTTTAGAAGTTTCTTCTATATTAATACCTCTAAAATGATAATACAAAAGTCCTGAATGCTGAAGGATTAGTGATCAAGTACTTTTTGTAGAAGTTAATGATCTAGACTAGAACCGCTGAAGCTTCATCTATAGCATCAGTAACTTTACAGTTGTTTGAGCAAATGCTTACAGCTGTTTTACTAAGTGCAAAAAGGCACTTAACTAAAATGGAGTTGGAGATTAAACAATTTGGTTCAAACACCTTAAAAAGAATAACTTTGCATATTAGTGAAAAATCATACTAAGGCATTCAAAATCAATTGCAGAAAGTCACTGACTGAAAAATATTTATCTTTTTTATAGTTATGTCAGTATTCTCAAAAAGGCAAACAATAGACTTGATCCTATAAGTTTTAAATGATTTCAACACTTTACTTTCATCAAAAGTTGTAGACATTTGGTGAAATCCCAATTCCAGATAATGTCATACTTAATGTCCATTTAATCACAGAAGATATGGGGAAATCTGCTTTAAATATGGTTAAAAAGAATAGTGGTGCTGGCCGCGATTCTACACCAGGTTGTCTCAGTCATAATATTTCGACCAATTAATAGGCCCTTTAACCTCAATATTCTTAGTGACAAGCACTACTGCTGATTCATGGAGTCTGGCAAATATTGCACATTATACACCAGAGTGAATCCCTTGATAATCCAATCATAATAAATCTGACAACTCACAGGCAAGTGCTTTGAGAATTGTTTATTACTTCGAACTCTCCTACATTAATTTTAGAAGGACAACATCCAGATTTTCTTTCACATTTGACTGGATTTCAAGGAACTCTTGGTGAATAGGTTATTTTTCATAAATTGCTTACATTTGTTTATCTTGTGCTTTTTAAGTTTACTTTTGGGAAAGGAGAGCAGACAGTTGGATGGAAGCAGCTACTGGGGGAGGCAGGAGTGGTAGGTAGTCAGACACTATCTGCTCTTTCCAGAAAAGGCACCCTATGCTCTTATACTTGGTGTTGCAAACGTTTGCTATAGTATCACTAATTCCCTGGTGAAGCATAAAATAAATCCTTACTATTGAATGGGTTAGAGGTCTCAACTCTAATGGCTTTCACACCTTGTATTTCTAGAGCATTTTCAGAAAAATAAACTTAAAAAGCACAAGATAAACAAATGTAAACAATTTATGAAAAATAACCTATTGAAACTGCACAAATGACGTTTTCATTAAGATTTCTTAACAGTGATAAGTCAGTGCATTCAAAGTCTTTTCCATTCATACTAATGATATTATAATAAACACAACCTCCAAATGACATTTTTAGCAAACATTCAAGGGTGCCGTAACCAAAGAGTGAGGGGGAGGAGCACCCCCCCCCCACTACTACAAAGAAAAGTTGTGTAAGAACTTAATATAACCATAGATGTACTTCTCTGTTGCAGTATCCTGCATATGGGTTTACCCTTCTAGTCTAGCGTACGTATGGCCAGTATCCAAAGCTTTCGCTCCCTCCTAGGTATGCAAGATGTCAGGTGCCTAAGTGAGAGTATGCGAGCCATAAAAGTGATGTCAGCACAAACCAGCCCTCAGAACTGAAGGCCCCAGTTGGAGCCAGTCCCAATAGAGCAATGCCAAGTCATTGCCATCCAAAGAGAGAAACATAGCTGATAAGAGGGGAAAGGGGAGAAATGGCAGGAAGAAAGGGACATCTTTGGTTATGGTAAGTTCATACACAACTTTTGTATGTCCTATTCCTACGTTGCAGTATTCTGCATATGGGCGAGTGCCATAGCTCACTGAAAAGGGGTGGTTAGGTTGGAACCAGTTTCCAAGAATCCATGCAGGATAGCTCTAGTGAACACTGCCCTGGACCTAAAGATGTGGTCTACTTTGTAGTGTTTGGTGAAGGTATGAACTGAAGACCAAGTGGCTGCCTCCAGGATAGAGGTGGTGTCCAGGTCCTTAAAAAAGCCCCCGAGGATGGCATGGCTCTATTGGAGTGGGCTTTTACTGTACCCTGAAGTGATTTACCATGGTGCTGGTAACAGAAGATAATGGCTTTAGAAATCCAAGTGGAAATAGTGTGTTTGGAGACGGCCTTCCCTAGTGCTCTAGGATGGAAAGATATGAAAAGTTGTCTGAAATGACCGGATTCCAAACGGGAAGGCAATGGGAAAGGAGAGCAGACAGTTGGATGAAGCAGCTACTGGGGGAGGCAGGAGTGGTAGGTAGTCAGACACTATCTGCTCTTTCCAGAAAAGGCACCCTTTGGCTAGAAGAGGAAGGTGCTCTAGCTGAAGGATTTTTCTTTCTTGTTGCCTGTGTCTAGTTTGAGGAACAGGATTGGAGTGTTTCCTGATGAACGGAGGATAGTTGCTGTAAAATTTAGGTACGCGGAAACTAGCAGATGTTCAAGATCCTTCATCTCTTTTCCTTTCTGTTGCAGAGATTTGAAAACGTCTGGTACTGTTGAGAAAAATAAGACAGCATTGTGAAGTGGTGCATCGTTGAGCTTAGCTCTGAAATCTGGCAGGGGTAGCAGGTGCAGCCAGGAATATCTGCGAAGTTCAGAAGCTGAAGCTGCTAACCTTGCTAAGGATTCTGCAGCATCATATCTACATTTAATTGAATGCCTGATGACTTGGGATGCAAGGGCCAGCGAAAAAGACAGATGATTTGGCTGAGTCCACCAGAAGTTTGTTGGCAGATTCGAGAAGAGATGGGGCGTACTTTGCCATATGAGTATGGTAATCAGTAGCGCTAAATGCCAAGGTGGATGAGGTGTAAATTTTTGCCTAACCTTTCCATAGTTTTGCTGTCCATGTCAGCAGGAAGGATGGTGGTGGTAAGGCAGAAGTTTGGAAGCTTTATCTGTGGACACAGAAATGGAAGCTGGATCTGCAGGAGGGGTACTTAAGTACTTAGAATCTGGGACTTTGTACAGTCTTGTCTGCTCTACAAGAAGCAGGAGGTTGTGAGTCTGGATTGAGAGAGGCAGTAGAAAAGGCACTTAAGGGGTTAGGCAGTATAGGAGGAATGGCTGAAGGGTTTGTGTTTCCATTTGAATATTATAGTAACTTTTGTATTTCAGTCATGTCTGTGGAATCCCATTTGTAGTGTTTTTTCATTTTAAAAATAGTTTCAGAGAAGGTCAAATCTTCAACTGGGGAATCTGAGTCTATAGATTATGCTTCTGGGGTACCATACCCCAAGGGTGAAGAAAGTTGTGAATTATAAGAGAGGGAATCATCTGAGCAATCTGAACGGATGTCCTCTTCCCTAGTAACTGCCTCTGCTGGTTGAGGACTAGGACTAAGGAGAGGAGGAGAAGCAGCAGGGGCAGAAGCAACTGATGTAGGCCTCAGGGCCATGAAAGCTGAGAAAAGGATTTGGCTAAAGGCCTGCCAGTTTGGAATACTTTCTGGTGGCCGAGAGATGTGCTTCCTTTTTTCTGTCTTCTTGAAAGTCCCAACAGGCATCTGTTTAGGAGTGGGCATCAAAAGTCTGAGGCAGGGAATTGGAAGGCTCTCCTGAACATGCTGGCATCCCCCCCAGCATCTGAAACAATCACCAGAATAGCCTCGGCGGACATGCTCTCTACCACCAGTAGTATGGCTTCCTCAGAAGCACCTGTGACATCTGGTGCAGCAGATCCTGCTCCAGATCCGGGGACCAGGTAGATGTCTGCCACAGGTTGTGGCTCAGTCTGAAAAGGCTCAGAAAGTGTTAAAGGCCGCAATGATCTGGCTGCCTTCTTAGGCAGTTCAGAGGTGACATCCAATGAGCTCTCCATTCGCAAAGCAAGTTGGTTCAGACTTTGGTAATCAAAGTACAAATTGAGCACATGCAAATGACTGTGCAACGTTTTCAAAACAAACGCCTGGCAAATAGGGCAGGCCTTATAATCCTGCGACCATCAGAGAGAGAACAAACACTTATCGTGGGTGTCTGTATGAGGGATCCGACGGCTGCACTGACATTTACCCTTTCTGGATGACATGAAAAGGCAGTAATACAAAAAGAACCGATAAGGTCACCAATGGGGTACTAAGCTTTAAACTTGAATTGGTCATAAGCAAAAGCAACAACACTTGGCATACGACTGGCAGCTGGAAAGTTCTGAGGGCTGGTGCGTGCCTTCACTTTTACGGTTCACGGTCTCGTGCATCTAGGACGGACAAAGCTTTTGGATACTGGCTGTACAGATGCAAGACTAGAAGGGTAAATCCATGTACAGAATACTGCAACATAGGAAAAGAAGGACATCTGCAAGACCATGGTGGCAGCATTTTTTACGGTCCTGTACATCTACGCATGTGCATTCCAGCCCCCTGTGCAATTTTAAAATACGTTGCCGTACAGCAGTTTCTGAATAGAGTTGATCACATTAGTTTTATGCTGCCCGAATGCCCAAGTGTTTTTGCTGCTTCCAGGTAAGGAGAGATGTTGGGGTGGGGGGCAATGCTGGTGCGTGTGTGTAAGTTTTGCTGGGGGGTTATGGTGGTGTGTGTGTGTGTAGGAGAGATTTTCTGAGTTGAGTGTCAAGTGGATTTTACAAGGAGCCGGGAGCTTCAGAGAAAGAGAAGTTTACCGCTGATTATGCAAATTCTGTTTGCATTGTTAATAGCATAACAAGTAGTATACTTGGTTTTGATGCAGAATCCTGTGGGTTCTACTCCCACAGTATGCAGATGGATTGCTGATACTGTACTGTGTTGCGCTTTAAAGGGTGTGGATGCTGCAGTCCTGCGAATGTTCTCCTTTGGAGTTATCTAGCAACTATGAACCAGTTATTAGTTTGCTATCCATTCCTTATTGCAGTATTACTAGCTTGTCATTTTTTAGTGTTACAAAGGCAATTCTTCAAGAGCAACAGGTACTAATTGTAGATGAAACAAAATATAAAGTTGTTTGCTAGCAGCAACCTCTTCATTAGTTACAGACGAAGGAAAGTTGTGCAAAATCTTACCATAAAGTACAGATGTGTACACCTACCATAAATGTAGATGTTAGAGTGTCTTCACTGCTGCAGTCATAACTGTAGGGTGTTCCTGCCGGCAGGCAGCCCGAGGTCAGCCAGAATCCCAAAGTCTGGGTCCGGCGTCGGCTGTACAAGCTAGTACCCTGACGTCAGTACGCTCTGGTACATAGCCCTCAGCCGACGCCATCTTCTCCAGCCTTTCTTGCCCTAGATGTCAGAAGTCCCAATAAATCAGAAATGAATCCAACAAGGAAAAACAAATACACCACAAATAAGAGAAAAAGAGGGGATAGGAGGGAGGGAAACCCCGACTGCAACAGTGAAGACACTCGAACATCTACATTTATGATAGGTGTACACAACTGTACTATGTTCTTCGTGTTTCACTGTTGCAGTCATAACTGTAGGGTGGAATCCCAAAGCAGTGAAAAAGGGGAGGAGGCTTAGACAGAAGAAGGGGCAGCAAGAAGACCCTGCAAAACAGCAGAGGCAAAGCCTGCCCTGGTCTTAGAATACAGAGGGAGATTGTGGTGCTTGGAAAAAGTATGCACAGAACTCCAAGTGGCAGATATCCTTGGTAGGAACTCCTCTGAGAAAAGCTGTAGAAGTGGCAGCTGCTCTAGTAGAATGACTTCTCAGTACCTGGAAACTTGTTTCCCATGATGAGTGTAACAAAATCTGATTCCATAAGCAATCCATTTGGAAATAGTTTGTTTTGAAATAGCTTTTCCAAGAGAACTGGAGGCAAAAGAAACAAACAATTGATTAGATTTTCTGAACTCTAGTCTTGTCCAGGTAAAATCGTAACTGTCTGTGCACATCCAATGAATGCAAAATCCTTTCCCCTTTATTTTGAGGATTAGGAAAGAAAGTAGGAAGGTGAATTGTCTGATTTAAAGCCACTTTCGAAATCACCTTAGGCATGAAAGTAGGATTAGTCCTCAAGGATACTCTGTCCTGGTGGAAAATAAGGTATGGTTCCACAGCCATGAGAGCTTGCAACTCCGAGACCCTTCTGGCAGAAGTCAATGCTAACAAAAGAACTGTCTTCCAAGATAAAAACTTAATATCTGAAGATGCAGCAGGCTCAAAAGGAGGCAAAGTAAGTTTTTCTAAAACATAATTAAGATCCCAAGCAGGAACAGGAGGGGTCCTGGGAGGTCTTAAATTCTTGGCCCCTCTCAAGAATTGTCTCACCAAAGGGTGAGAAAAAAACAGGAGGATCAGAAGTGAAATGAGCAGAAATAGCAGAAGCATGAATCTTAATGGAAGAAAAGGAAAGCCCTTTAGACAAAAGATCCGAAAGGTAAAGCAAAATAGAAGAGAGATCAGGCACCAGAGGGTCCGAGCCTTGGTCCTGCATCCAAATACAAAACCTCTTCCATTTAGAGGCATAGGATTTCCTAGTGCTATGCCGTCTAGCTAACAAAAGAACATCCAAAACTTGCTTGGGAAGACTAGAAGAAATCAAATTCCTTTGAAGAGCCAAGCTGCCAGGCAAAGAGTCTTGAGATCGGGATGTAGTAACCGACCCTGATGCTGGGACAGAAGAGAAGGGTTTAGAGGGAGAATCCAAGGAGGCTCCAAGAACAGGTGCTTTAAAGTTGGATACCAAAACTGTCGAGGCCAATTTGGAGCAATCAAGATGAGGAACTTGGGCTTGTCCTGTTTTATCTTCAGTAATACCCGAGGTAGTAGAGGAAGAGGAGGGAAGGCATATCCCGAAAGGCTTCTCCAGCTGAAGGACAGGGCATCCACTTTCCAAGCTGTTTTGTGGAAGGACCTGGTGGAAAAGCGAGGCAGCTGATGATTGAGATGGGATGCAAACAGATCTATCTGGGGACATCCCCAAACTGCAGTAATCCTGTTGAATAAGTTGGTGTCTAGCATCCATTCGTGAGGATCTGAAATGTTTCTGCTCAGGCTGTCTGCTAAGAGATTCTGTTCTCCTGGAATGAATTGAGCCTGGAGATGTCGAATCAGATTTAGAGCTGTGTCCCATAAAGCCATAGCTAGTCTGCAAAGGGGGTATGAATGAGAACCCCCCTGCTTGTTTATGTACCACATGACTGTGGTGTTGTCTGTGCGAATTAGCAGAGGCCATGGTTGCAAAAAGTTCTTGAAGGCTAGAAGAGCATTTTGAACTGCCAACATTTCCTTCAGATTGATGTGCCAGTGAAGATGGTCCTTTGTCCAGGTTCCCTGCTGGCAACTGTCTAGAAAGTGTGCTCCCCAAGCATAATCAGAGGCGTCCGTGGTTATGATTTGAGAAGGTTGAGGTAGACGAAAAGGCTTTCCTTCGTTTAAAGCACACCCTGGACCACCAGAGGAACTCCTTCTGGAGGCAGGGGATCAGAGGAATCAGAATGTCCAGATCGTGGTAATGCTGTGACCATACACTTTTCAGGTACCATTGAAGCTTTCTCATATGAAGCCTTGCATTTGGAATCAACAGAATGCAGGAAGCCATGTAGCCCAGAGCCTGCAGGAATTTCCTTGCAGTGAGCTGAGATAGAGTTGCCAAGGTGTTGAAAATTGAAGCCAGCTGTGATTGTTTTTCTGGAGTGAGGAAGGCCCTTTGTAAGGTCCTATTCAGGAGGGCTCCCAAGAACACCATTTGTTGAGAAGGGATCAAATGTGACTTTTTTGTGTTCACTGAGAATCCCAGAAGGGAGAGAAGACGTTGAACAAATTCCAGATGTAGAAGTAGAAGATCCTTGCTGTCTGCCTGAATAAGGCAGTCGTCCAAATAGGGGTAAATCTGAATCCCCTGAAGTCTGCAATAAGCCACTACTGGTGCCAGGCACTTGGTAAAGACTCTGGGCGCAGTAGATAAACCAAAGGGCAGTACAGAGAATTGAAAGTGTCTCGAACCTGCCTTGAATCTGAGGAATTTCCTGCATTCCTGCCTGATGGGAATGTGAAAGTATGCTTCCTTTAAGTCCAATGTCACCATCCAGGCATCCTGAGAGAGCATTGGAATTAGTTGCTGCAGAGTAAGCATCTTGAATTTTGGAATTTCCAAAAAGGTGTTTAACACAGAAAGGTCCAGAATAGGTCTCCATGAGCTTTGTTTTCTTGGAACCAGAAACAGTCTTGAATAAAAACCTTTTCCCATCTCTGAGAGTGGAACAGGCTCTATGGCTCTCATGGCCAGGAGAGCATCCACTTGATTTAAGTCCTCTGACCATTGATGTTTTGGCAGATCTGGCCAACCGTAAGCCCTTGGCAGAGTATGAAAGTGGAATTTGTAGCCTTTTAAAATCACGTCCAATACCCATCTGTCCTGGGTAATACGAGTCCAATTTCTGTAAAAAAGAGACAGTTTTCCTCCGAGAGGGGCATCTAGGTGAAGGGGTCCTGTAGCCCAACCGAGAGAGTCATTGAGTTTGTTTTCTTTGAGATTGGGATCTGTCTTCTCCCCCTTCTAGGTGAAGAAGCAGTCCATTGTCTAGATCTGTAAGAGGCCTGAGCTTGACCACGACCTCTCGAGCATCTATATCTTCCCCTTTGAGGCCTGTCAGACGTGGGAAAGGACCAATTTTTGGAGGGCCAATTCCTGGAAAATCTAGGAGGCTGAACTTGCAAGAAATCTTTTACAGTTTGCATAGATTTTGCCTTTTCTTCCATCTTTTTAATAACCTCCTCAGCTTTAGATCCAAAAAGAACATCATGTTGAACAGGGGCATCTAATAACTTAGCCTTAACCTGTTCAGGTAAACTTTGTTCATGAAGCCAGGCATGTCTCCTGATAACAGTACCAGAGGCTGCAGCCCTGCAAGCATCATCCAAGGCATCAAAACCACAATGCAAACTATGTTTGTTCACTTGTTCAGTTGCATGCAATACATCCTGAAGTTCCTTATCCTCTGCACATGCAGGAAGGGAAGCAAGCTTTTGCTTTAAAACAGACAAAAGAAATTGCTGATACTTAAACATATGAAACTGGCAATTTAAAGCCCTTACAGACAGGGTAGCAGAAGTATATACCTTTTTTCCCCACCTGTCTAAAGCACGAGAATCCTTCTCAGAGGGAATAGGATTCTTAGAAGTAGCAACCCTAGCAGCCTTAGAGCCCTGAGAAATAGTTTCAGGATCCGCAGAAGGGTTCTTAAATAAGAATAAATGAGAGTCAGGAACCCTATAAAACCTATCAGACTTAGAAGGAGCAGGAGGCATGGAATCAGGATTCAAATTAGCCTCAGAAAAAGCATCATCCACAATGTCAAGAACAGGAGGGATAGCTAAAGGCCTATGTTGAGGAAGAAGAAGAAATTCTCTAAGCCTCTTCTTGGAAGCAGAATACTCCTGACCCTCCCAATGAAAATGTTCCCTCATCTCATGCAAGGTTTCCCCAAAAGAGAAATCTTCAGGCGGAGAGGCAGAGGGCAAGGAGTCCTCAGCATCTGAATCCTCATAAGGAGGAAAGGAATACTCCTGATCAGAGGAAGAGACAGAAGATATAGAAGCCTGGTCAGAGGAATCCAGAGGAACATCCTGTCGAGGCCTTTTTTCAGGTGGGGGGTGAGAACCCCTAATCATGGTAAGTAAATCTTCAGCCATCTTTAATAATTGCTTCTGTGTCCTGGGAGTAGATTCAGAAGTAGCTTGGGCAGGAACTTTAGACAACAGGAGTCTTTGTCTTTGCCTTTGAAATAGTGATGTGAGTAGACCTGAAAACCCCCCTCAGAAGCCGGTACCTGCACAGCGGTTCCGGACCCATCTGAGGGAACGACGTCCAAAGGTCCTGCAGCAGGTAAAATAGTAGGCCTTGATGGCTCCCCATGGGCGTCCGTATCTGCCATCGGTTCAGAAGTGGCGGACGACAGGGGCTGCAAAAGCACCTCACTGATGACAGCCGAACCGGACGCTGGCTCCAGCTGCAACGAGTCCTGTTTGGACCTCGGAGGCCTGTCTTTGTCTTTGCGCTTCTTTTGAATTCCGGTAGTGTCCGACATTCTGTAATTGAAGCGTCTGCCAAAATAATTTAAAGCCCAATCGTACCTGCGCTTGATAGTAAGAGAATTGAACCTGGCAGAGAACCGACAACAAGAAACGTCATGGTCAGGGCCTAAGCAAGGTAAACAGTAAGAGTGGAAATCTTTATGAGGTATTTGTTTCCCACACAATATACAATTATTAACTTTTTCTGACATTGGAGGAACAAGAAAAAGATTCTAACGGGTACTTAGCTTTGAGAAGAGAAGTAAGAACTTCGGACCGACAACAACAAAATACGCTGTTCGAAAATCGCCAACCAACGACTTGCGAGCTGCTTTCCACCGCACGGCAAGAAAGACTGGAGAAGATGGCGTCGGCTGAGGGCTATGGACCAGAGCGTACTGATGTCAGGGTACTAGCTTGTACAGCCAACGCCGGACCCAGACTTTGGGATTCTGGCCGACCTCGGGCTGCCTGCCGGCAGGAACACCCTACAGTTATGACTGCAACAGTGAAACACGAAGAACATCTATAGATATCCTTCTCTTCCATGTTGCAGTATTCACTAGTGGGTTTACCTTCTTCCCATCAGATTGTTCGGCCAAGATTCCAAAGCTTTTCCAGTCACTATTGGTGCATCTGATGTCTGATGTGTTGGCTGGTACATGGACCATACAAGTGACATCTGCATGTACCAGTCCTCTGAACCAAGAAGCTCCAGATGAAGCCAGTTATGATAGAATAAGCCTGTATAGGAGCCGAGGAGAGCAACTGCATGGAAAACAGGGGTAACGGAGGAATACTGCAACATGGAAGAGGACATCTACGGTTATTGTAGAACTGTACACAACTTTTCTATGTCCTTCTATTCCATGTTGCAGTATTCACTAGTGGGTGAGTACAAAAGCTCACTCCTGTCTGGGTGGTGGTCTGGATGAGGATTCCAGGAACCCATGCAGGATAGCCCTGGCAAATCCTGCTCTGGTCCTAGAGATGTGGTCCAGCTTCTAGTGTCTGGTGAAGGCATGCACTGAGTACCAGGGTAGCAGCTTCCAGAATGGAGTTAGTATCTAGACTTTTAAAGAAGGCTCCAGAGGAAGCTATGGCCCTTGTGGAGTGGGCTCTGACGTTGCCCATTAGTGTCATTCCATGGTGTGAGTAACAAAAGGAGATGGCCCTAACAATCTAAGAAGAAATGGCTTGTTTTCCCACAGCTTTCCTCAGTGCCCTGGGGTGGAAACAAACAGCGGGTCTGATTTGTGTATAGGCTTGGTGTTATGCAAGTAGAAATGGAGCTGGCTGTGTACATCCAGGGAGTGAAGGACTCTTCCCACGGTCTCCCCTGAGGTTCGGAAAGAAGGTGGGCAGGTGAATAGCCTGATTTAAGGACACATTGTTAACCACCTTGGAGATGGAGGGATTAATCCTGAGGGTGACCCTGTCCATATGGAAAAGTAGGAAGGGTGGAGTAGCCATGAGGGCTTGGAGCTCCGAAACACTCCTGGCTGATGTCAAAGCTACTAGCAGTACTGTTTTCCAAGTGCAAAATTTCAAGTGAGCCTTGCCAGCTGGTTCAAAGGGTGGTAGAGAGTTATTCCAACACAATTAAGATTCCAGGGAGGAAGTCAGTTTTCTAGGGGATTTTAAGTGTAAAGCACATTTTAGGAATCGCTTGGCTGGAAGTCTGGAAGCTAGTGGAGGCTCCATAGGCAGGCACGCAGAAATGACAGGTGTGCTATGAAGGAGTAAGACAAGCCTGTCTTTAGCAGTTCACACAGCTAAGACCGAATTAGAGGTAGGTCGCTGTCCAGCAGCTCTATCTTTTCTGACACCAGAGAGAAAACATCCTCAATTTAGGATAAGATTTCCTTGTGTTTGGTTTCCTGGCCTCCTGCAAGACTGAGAGCACATCCTCGTTGTCTGAAGGGAAGCAGAATCCTATCAGCCACAGGGAGAGGTGCAGGGATCTCCACTGCAGGTGAATGTGTCCTCTAATGCTGTACGAGTTTATTCACTGGGGGGGTAACTTGTGGTGATTGCCCCTGGATAGATGAAGTAAGGGAAGCGAGTGCTACCTTAGCCAAAAGGGGGTTAAGTTATCTAGTGAGTCCTGCTGAATTTTCAGTGGGACTATCAAAGGGAAGGGGGGAAAGGCTTACAGGAATTTCCCCTTCCAAAGGCATCTGTTTGAAGAGCGTTCAGGTCACGAGTTCTGGAGCAATAGCTGTGGAGTTTGTCTGTGGAGGAGGCAAATAGGTCCATCTGTGGAAAACCACACCTGTGGATCAGATCTAGGAATATCTCCCATGATAGCATCCACTTGTGACTATCTCAGGAGGTTCTGCTTAAGGAGTCTGCCTGGCAATTGTGTTGGGATAGGATGTAGGCTGCCTGGAGGGAGATCCCCTGGGAGACTGCTACGTACCATACCTGTAGGGCTAACCTGCAGATGAGGTAGGACTTTGTCCCTCCTTGCTTGTTCAGGTACCACATCACTGTGGTGTGGTCTGTGAAGATCTTCAGAATGCCCTGTCTGAGGAAAGGTAGAAAGGTCTGCAGGGCCAGAAGTATGGCTGACAATTCCTTGATGTTGATATGCCACTGTTTGTGTTGGACTTCCAACAAACCTTGCACTGTTCTTGTATCTAACACTGCCCCCTAGACCAGATCTGAGGTGTCTGTGTGCATGACCTTAGAAGGGGAGGGCAATTGTACAGAGAATGGGGTTTAGGGTCACCTGGGCCATCCACCACATCAGCTCTTGGTGGAGGTAGGGGAGAAGTGAAATTCTAAACTCTATGGGGTGAGTGCTGGGCACATACTGAGCGAAGACACCATTGCATCTTCCTCATGTGTAATCTTGCCAGTGGCAGCATAGGAATAGTGGCAGCCATGTGGCAGAGAAGTTTGAGGAATTACCCCACAGTCAGGGCAGGTGAAAGGAGGGCAGATTGAAGGTGCTGGGTAAGGGAAAGATAAAGGCCATCCTGAGGTCTGATCTGACTCTGCATCCTAAGAAGACAATGTCGTGTGTAGGATTTAGTTTGGATTTGGGGAAGTTTATGAGGAACCAGAGAGACTGCAGCAGGAGCAGGAAGTCCTTTGTATGTCAAGAAGGGTTTGTCTGTCTGCTGCTTGAACAGGTCGTCTAGGTATGGGAAAATTTGCATACCTCTTGTTCTGCGGTAAGCAATGACTGGGGTTAGATGCATTTTGTAAATGCCCTTGGTACACTGGAGTGTCCAAAGGGAAAGGCACACAACTGAAAATGCAAGGAGCCTGCTTTGAATCAGAGGAATTTTCTGGAGAACGGTTTTATGGGAATATGTAGATGGCCCTCCTTGATGTCCTGCGTAACCATGAAAGCCTGGGGAAGGATGAGGAGAAACAGAATGGGTATTATCATCATCCTGAAGGAAGGGACCTTGAGGAATGGGTTGAGACGGGAAAGGTCTAGGATGGGTCTCCATGGTCATTCTTTCCTGGGCACCAGAAAAACTCTGGAGTAGAAGCCTCTCCCTTGGGAAGAGGGGGGGGAATAGTTCTATGGTGCCTTGGAGCAGTAGGTTATTTAGGACCTTGGGAAGGAGAGACCATCGAGAGGGGAGAGGTTGTGGTATAGGAAGTTTTTGGGGAGGAGACATCCAAGACATTAAGTAACCCTCCTTCAGAATAGACAAAACCCATTTGTTGGATGTCACTAGGGTCCATGCAGGAAGGCAGTGAGAGACAGGAGGGGAAGAAAAGGCAGACAAGTCAGATGATGCCTGCCCTATCTGGAAAGGGAGGCATCTGGGCAGTGGCCTAAAGAGTCCTAGGCTGAATAGTCTGTCTCCTATATGGTTCTCTAGACCTGGAAGGGGCAGAGGGCCTAGAAGTCTTCCTAATAAATGGCATCTTGGCTGGGTAGTTCCTCTGAAATTTTGGGACTGGCGACACAAGATGCTTTAGATCTTGGAACTCTTTCCAGAGAGAGCAGCTAGCTACCTTGGAGCCAAAAAAAGGCAGTGTGAAAGGAGCATTCAAGAGTTAGACATCATCTTGTAGGGGCTGAAGATGCAGCCAAGAGCATCTCCTCAATACAGAGGCAGATGCAGCTGAGCTGGCAGAGGCCTCCGCTGCATCATATGCACAATGTTTATTGACTTGGGAGATGAGTCCAAGCAAGGAAGGCAGGGATGCCTTTGCAGGCAAGTCAGGGATCTCATGGAGTTCCTTAGAAGCTTTCTCCAGTAAGGCCAAGGAGTATTTGGCCATGTGTGACTGCTAATTTTAACCCTAAAAGCTAGAGTAGCCGAAGTGCATTTTCTTCTCCCCCTCTCTGTGGCCTTGCTATCAAGCAGGCATGACAGTGGTAGTAGGGAGAAGTTTGGTAGTCCTATCAGTAGCAATAGAAATGGTTGCTGGATTAGCTGGCAGGCATTTGAACAGGAATTTATCTGCATAAGGTACCCTATACAACCAGTCTGCCCTTCCAGGGTGAGGGTGGCTGGGATGTAAGTTTATGCATGCTGCTGCAAAAGCATCCAGGAAGGCAGGCTGGAAGGAAGAATGGGAGCCAGGTTAGGAGATACCATCTGGATCAAGTCATAGAATCTTTCTCGTTGCTCAGACTTGTCTGAGCAATCCCATTTAAAATGTTCCCTCATAAGATTTACAGTTGTCCCCGAAGGTAAGGTCTTTCACAGGGGAGTCAGGTTCAGCAGAGGCTTCTTCTGGGGATCCATACACCAGAAGGGAAAACATTTTGTGAATAGGATAAGGAGTCCTCCTGAAGTCAGATATTTCCTCTTCTGCAGGTTGGGTAGGAGTAGTCTCTGGCTAAACAAGCCTGGGACTAAGAGGTGGAGCAACATGAGAGCGGTCTGGTGTAGGCCTAAGGGTCAGTAAGGTATTGCTGAGGCTCTAACTGAAGGCATGCCATTCTGGCAAGGCCTTTGGGATTGAAGCGATATGCTTCATTTTCTCATCTCTTTGTAGACCTAAACTGGTGTCTGGGCTGGCAGTTGACCTTGAAGTAATGGAAGGAATGGCAGAGGCCTGCTCTGAAGCACCCATCCCAGAAGCTGGTTTCCCCGACATCTGAATCAGGTGCCAGAATATTCTCCCCAGAGTCCGCTCTGGATTCTGCAGTCTCCTGATAGGTACCTGCTTCATCCAATGTGACAGACACTGGTTCCTCGGCCAAGCTAATGGTGGCTACAGGCAGAGAATCAGTGGAGGAAGGAGTGGTAAAAGTGGACATCCTCAAGGGCTTGGGTCCTCTTTCTAGGTGGTTTGGATGGGGAGTCTAAAGCAGCTTCCATTCAGAGAGTGATCTGCCTAAGGCACTGGTTTTCAAGGTATTAGTCAAGGGCCTGAAGTAAGCAATGAAGGGTCTTAGGGACAAATGACTTACAAATGGCGCAGTTTTTATAATCATGATCCCTACTCAAACAAGAGACACTGGTTGTTGGTGTCTTTGTGGGGAATCTCAATATGAAAATGATCCGACGTCCAAAAGTAGCAGCAACACCTGGCATATGGCCAGCAGCTGAAAAGTTCTGAGGACTGGTGTGCGCAGACATCACTTTTATGGCCCACTTATCAGCCAACACATCAGATGTCTGGAATACAGTGCAAAATACTAGAACTGGATCATGGTTAAATGGGGCCATAGGCAGGGTAATAGATTGGCCCCACCCCAGACCATCCCAAACAAGCTGATGGGAAGATGGGTAAACCCAGTAGCAAATACTGCAACATTAGAATAAGACATATTTAATGTGGAATTATTTGGATGACTGACTTCTGCAAAGATTGTGCATATTTAATGATATTGGTGGATTGTAATGACAGACGTTTGACTAGACTTACAGAAAAGTTCTGAATTAGGCAGTTTTGTCATTATTGGTTCACAAATTCTGTTTCATTGCTTACTGGAGAAATGTTCAAAACAAATTTAAAACATTAACAAGTGTGCTGTATTATACAAGAAATGTAATGTAATACAATCAGGAAGGTGAATCCAAGAACACAAACATGTATGCATGGCCCTAAAAATGTTAGGAAGCCTATGGTTTGAAAACAGCCCAATAGTAAGCTTAGTCCTCCACTGGTCAGATGCAAAATGAATGTGGGTTTTCATGTCGCTTCAATGAATGAGTTTCAAAGGCAGAGAAGTTTACTGCTCATGCCAAGTCTGTTTTCATTGCGAGACTGTATTGTTTAACAGACTTCCACG